>NC_052153.1:144801941-145065756 GCF_902713615.1 Scyliorhinus canicula | reverse complement strand
TACATTCTGACCTGCACCCTCCCCCACTCTCCATACTCACCTGCACCCCCGCTACTGTACATACTTACGTGCATCCTCCCCCACTCACCCTACTCAATGGCACCCCGCTACTGTACATACTGACCTGCCCTCATCCCCACTCTCCCTAATCACCTGCACCCCCGCTACTGTACATACTGACCTGCACCCTCCCCCACTCTCCATACTCACCTGCACCCCCGCTACTGTACATACTGACCTGCACTCAGCCCCACTCTCCCTCCTCACCTGCACCCCCGCTACTGTACATACTGACCTGCACCCTCCCCCACTCTCCAGACTCACCTGCACCCCCGCTACTGTACATACTGACCTGCACCCTCCCCCACTCTCCCTACTCACCTGCACCCCCGCTACTGTACATACTGACCTGCACCCTCCCCCACTCTCACTACTCACCTGCACCCCCGCTACTGTACATACTGACCTGCACCCTCCCCCACTCTCACTACTCACCTGCACCCCCGCTACTGTACATACTGACCTGTGCTCAGCCCCACTCTCACTACTCACCTGCACCCCCGCTACTGTACATACTGACCTGCACCCTCCCCCACTCTCCATACTCACCTGCACCTCCGCTACTGTACATACTGACCTGCACACTCACCCGCTCTCCCTACTCACCTGCGCCCCCGCTACTGTACATACTGACCTGCACCCTCCCCCACTCTCACTACTCACCTGCACCCCCGCTACTGTACATACTCACCTGCGCTCAGCCCCACTCTCACTACTCACCTGCACCCCCGCTACTGTACATACTGACCTGCACCCTCCCCCACTCTCCATACTCAACTGCACCCCCGCTACTGTACATACTGATCTGCACCCTCCCCCACTCTCCATACTCACCTGCACCTCCGCTACTGTAAATACTGACCTGCACCCTCCCCCACTCTCCCTACTCACCTGCAACCCCGCTACTGTACATACTGACCTGCACACTCACCCGCTCTCCCTACTCACCTGCGCCCCCGCTACTGTACATACTGACCTGCACCCTCCCCCACTCTCACTACTCACCTGCACCCCCGCTACTGTACATACTGACCTGCACTCGGCCCTTCTCTCCCTACTCACCTGCACCCCCACTACTGTACATACTGACCTGCACCCTGCCCCACTCACCATACTCACCTGCACCCCCGCTACTGTACATACTCACCTGCACCCTCCCCCACTCTCACTACTTACCTGGACCCCCGCTACTGTACATACTGACCTGCACTCAGCCCCACTCTCCCTACTCACCTGCACCCCCGCTACTGTACATACTGACCTGCACCCTCCCCCACTCTCACCACTCACCTGCTCCCCCGCTACTGTACATACTGACCTGCACTCAGCCCCACTCTCCCTACTCACCTGCACCCCTGCTACTGTACATACTGACCTGCACTCAGCCCCACTCTCCATACTCACCTGCACCCCCGCTACTGCACATACTTACGTGCATCCTCCCCCACTCTCCCTACTCACCTGCACCCCCGCTACTGTACATACTGACCTGCACTCAGCCCCACTCTCCCTACTCACCTGCACCCCCGCTACTGTACATACTGACCTGCACCCTCCCCCACTCTCCATACTCACCTGCACCCCCGCTACTGTACATACTGACCTGCACCCTCCTCCACTCTCCCTACTCACCTGCACCCCCGCTACTGTACATACTGACCTGCACCCTCCCCCACTCTCACTACTCATCTGCACCCCCGCTACTGTACATACTGACCTGCGCTCAGCCCCACTCTCACTACTCACCTGCACCCCCGCTACTGTACATACTGACCTGCACCCTCCCCCACTCTCCATACTCACCTGCACCCCCGCTACTGTACATACTGACCTGCACTCAGCCCCACTCTCCCTATTCAACTGCACCACCGCTACTGTACATACTGACCTGCACCCTCCCCCACTCTCCATACTCACCTGCACCTCCGCTACTGTACATACTGACCTGCACCCTCCCCCACTCTCCCTACTCACCTGCACCCCCGCTACTGTACATACTGACCTGCACCCTCCCCCACTCTCACTACTCACCTGCAGCCCCGCTACTGCACATACTGACCTGCACCATCCCCCACTCTCCCTACTCACCTGCACCCCCGCTACTGTACATACTGACCTGCACCCTCCCCCACTCTCACTACTCACCTGCACTCCCGCTACTGTACATAATGACCTGCACCCTCCCCCACTCCCTACTCACCTGCACCCCCGCTACTGTACATACTGACCTGCACTCGGCCCTTCTCTCCCTACTCACCTGCACCCCCGCTACTGTACATACTGACCTGCACTCAGCCCCACTCTCCCTACTCACCTGCACCCCCACTACTGTACATACTGACCTGCCCTCAGCCCCACTCACCATACTCACCTGCACCCTCCCCCACTCTCACTACTTACCCGCACCCCCGTTACTGTACATACTGACCTGCACTCAGCCCCAGTCTCCCTACACACCTGCACCCCCGCTACTGTACATACTGACCTGCACCCTCCCCCACTCTCCCTACTCACCTGCACCCCCCGCTACTGTACATACTGACCTGCTCCTCAGCCCCACTCTCCCTACTCACCTGCACCACCGCTACTGTACATACTGACCTGCACCCTCCCCACTCTCACTACTCACCTGCACCCCCGCTACTGTACATACTGACCTGCACCCTCCCCCACTCTCCCTACTCACCTGCACCCCCGCTACTGTACATACTGACCTGCCCTCAGCCCCACTCTCCCTACTCACCTGCACCCCCGCTACTGTACATACTGACCTGCACTCAGCCCCACTCTCCCTACTCACCTGCACCCCCGCTACTGTACATACTGACCTGCACCCTCCCCACTCTCCCTACTCACCTGCACCCCGCTACTGTACATACTGACCTGCACCCTCCCCCACTCTCCCTACTCACCTGCACCCCCGCTACTGTACATACTGACCTGCACTCAGCCCCACTCTCCCTACTCACCTGCACCCCCGCTACTGTACATACTGACCTGCACCCTCCCCCACTCTCCCTACTCACCTGCACCCCCGCTACTGTACATACTGACCTGCACCCTCCCCCACTCACCCTACTCACCTGCACCCCGCTACTGTACATACTGACCTGCACCCTCCCCCACTATCCCTACTCACCTGCACCCCCGCTACTGTACATACTGACCTGCACTCAGCCCCACTCTCCATACTCACCTGCACCCCCACTACTGTACATACTGACCTGCACCCTCCCCCACTCTCCATACTCACCTGCACCCCCGCTACTGTACATACTGACCTGCACCTCAGCCCCACTCTCCCTACTCACCTGCACCCCGCTACTGTACATACTGACCTGCCCTCAGCCCCACTCTCCCTAATCACCTGCACCCCCGCTACTGTACATACTGACCTGCACCCTCCCCCACTCTCCATACTCACCTGCACCCCCGCTACTGTACATACTGACCTGCACTCAGCCCCACTCTCCCTACTCACCTGCACCCCCGCTACTGTACATACTGACCTGCACCCTCCCCCACTCTCACTACTCATCTGCAACCCCGCTACTGTACATACTGACCTGCGCTCAGCCCCACTCTCACTACTCACCTGCACCCCCGCTACTGTACATACTGACCTGCACCCTCCCCCACTCTCCATACTCACCTGCACCCCCGCTACTGTACATACTGACCTGCACTCAGCCCCACTCTCCCTATTCAACTGCACCCCCGCTACTGTACATACTGACCTGCACCCTCCCCCACTCTCCATACTCACCTGCACCCCCGCTACTGTACATACTGACCTGCACCCTCCCCCACTCTCCCTACTCACCTGCACCCCCGCTACTGTACATACTGACCTGCACCCTCCCCCACTCTCACTACTCACCTGCACCCCCGCTACTGTACATACTGACCTGCACCCTCCCCCACTCTCCCTACTCACCTGCACCCCCGCTACTGTACATACTGACCTGCACCCTCCCCCACTCTCACTACTCACCTGCACTCCCGCTACTGTACATAATGACCTGCACCCTCCCCCACTCCCTACTCACCTGCACCCCCGCTACTGTACATACTGACCTGCACTCGGCCCTTCTCTCCCTACTCACCTGCACCCCCGCTACTGTACATACTGACCTGCACTCAGCCCCACTCTCCCTACTCACCTGCACCCCCGCTACTGTACATACTGACCTGCCCTCAGCCCCACTCACCATACTCACCTGCACCCTCCCCCACTCTCACTACGTACCCGCACCCCCGTTACTGTACATACTGACCTGCACTCAGCCCCAGTCTCCCTACACACCTGCACCCCCGCTACTGTACATACTGACCTGCACCCTCCCCCACTCTCCCTAATCACCTGCATCCCCGCTACTGTACATACTGACCTGCTCTCAGCCCCACTCTCCCTACTCACCTGCACCACCGCTACTGTTCATACTGACCTGCATCCTCCCCACTCTAACTACTCACCTGCGCCCCGCTACTGTACATACTGACCTGCACCCTCCCCCACTCTCCCTACTCACCTGCACCCCCGCTACTGTACATACTGACCTGCCCTCAGCCCCACTCTCCCTACTCACCTGCACCCCCGCTACTGTACATACTGACCTGCACTCAGCCCCACTCGCCCTACTCACCTGCACCCCCGCTACTGTACATACTGACCTGCACCCTCCCCCTCTCTCACTACTCACCTGCACCCCGCTACTGTACATACTGACCTGCACCCTCCCCCATTCTCCCTACTCACCTGCACCCCCGCTACTGTACATACTGACCTGCCCTCAGCCTCACTCTCCCTACTCACCTGCACCACCGCTACTGTACATACTGACCTGCACCCTCCCCCACTCTCACCACTCACCTGCTCCCCCGCTACTGTACATGCTGACTTGCACCCTCCCCCACTCTCACTACTCACCTGCACCCCCGCTACTGTACATACTGACCTGCACCCTCCCCCACTATCCCTACTCGCCTGCACCCCCGCTACTGTACATACTGACCTGCACTCAGCCCCACTCTCCATACTCACGTGCACCCCCACTACTGTACATTCTGACCTGCACCCTCCCCCACTCTCCATACTCACCTGCACCCCCGCTACTGTACATACTTACGTGCATCCTCCCCCACTCACCCTACTCAATGGCACCCAGCTACTGTACATACTGACCTGCCCTCATCCCCACTCTCCCTAATCACCTGCACCCCCGCTACTGTACATACTGACCTGCACCCTCCCCCACTCTCCATACTCACCTGCACCCCCGCTACTGTACATACTGACCTGCACTCAGCCCCACTCTCCCTCCTCACCTGCACCCCCGCTACTGTACATACTGACCTGCACCCTCCCCCACTCTCCAGACTCACCTGCACCCCCGCCACTGTACATACTGACCTGCACCCTCCCCCACTCTCCCTACTCACCTGCACCCCCGCTACTGTACATACTGACCTGCACCCTCCCCCACTCTCACTACTCATCTGCACCCCCGCTACTGTACATACTGACGTGCACCCTCCCCCACTCTCACTACTCACCTGCACCCCCGCTACTGTACATACTGACCTGTGCTCAGCCCCACTCTCACTACTCACCTGCACCCCCGCTACTGTACATACTGACCTGCACCCTCCCCCACTCTCCATACTCACCTGCACCTCCGCTACTGTACATACTGACCTGCACACTCACCCGCTCTCCCTACTCACCTGCGCCCCCGCTACTGTACATACTGACCTGCACCCTCCCCCACTCTCACTACTCACCTGCACCCCCGCTACTGTACATACTCACCTGCGCTCAGCCCCACTCTCACTACTCACCTGCACCCCCGCTACTGTACATACTGACCTGCACCCTCCCCCACTCTCCATACTCAACTGCACCCCCGCTACTGTACATACTGATCTGCACCCTCCCCCACTCTCCATACTCACCTGCACCTCCGCTACTGTAAATACTGACCTGCACACTCACCCGCTCTCCCTACTCACCTGCGCCCCCGCTACTGTACATACTGACCTGCACCCTCCCCCACTCTCACTACTCACCTGCACCCCCGCTACTGTACATACTGACCTGCACTCGGCCCTTCTCTCCCTACTCACCTGCACCCCCGCTACTGTACATACTGACCTGCACCCTCCCCCACTCACCATACTCACCTGCACCCCCGCTACTGTACATACTCACCTGCACCCTCCCCCACTCTCACTACTTACCTGCACCCCCGCTACTGTACATACTGACCTGCACTCAGCCCCAGTCTCCCTACTCACCTGCACCCCCGCTACTGTACATACTGACCTGCACCCTCCCCCACTCTCCCTCATCACCTGCACCCCCGCTACTATACATACTGACCTGCTCTCAGCCCCACTCTCCCTACTCACCTGCACCCCCGCTACTGTACATACTGACCTGCACCCTCCCCATTCTCACTACTCACCTGCACCCCGCTACTGTACATACTGACCTGCACCCTCCCCCACTCTCCCTACTCCCCGGCACCCCCGCTACTGTACATACTGACCTGCCCTCAGCCCCACTCTCCCTACTCACCTGCACCCCCGCTACTGTACATACTGACCTGCACCCTCCCCCACTCTCACTACTCACCTGCACCCCGCTACTGTACATACTGACCTGCACCCTCCCCCACTCTCCCCACTCACCTGCACCCCCTGCTACTGTACATACTGACCTGCCCTCAGCCTCACTCTCCCTACTCACCTGCACCACCGCTATTGTACATACTGACCTGCACACTCCCCGACTCTCACCACTCACCTGCACCCCCGCTACTGTACATACTGACCTGCACCCTCCCCCACACTCCCTTCCCAACTGCACCCCCGCTACTGTACATACTGACCTGCACTCAGCCCCACTCTCACTACTCACCTGCACCCCCGCTACTGTACATACTGACCTGCACCCTCCCCCACTATCCCTACTCGCCTGCACCCCCGCTACTGTAAATAATGACCTGCACCCTCCGCCACACCCCCTACTCACCTGCACCCCCGCTACTGTACATACTGACCTGCACTCAGCCCCACTCTCCATACTCACCTGCACCCCGTTGCTGTATATACTGACCTGCACCCTCCCCCACTCTCCATACTCACCTGCACCCCCGCTACTGTACATACTGACCTGCACCCTCCCCCACTCTCACTACTCACCTGAACCCCGCTACTGTACATACTGACCTGCACCCTCCCCCACTCTCCCTACTCACCTGCACCCAGCTACTCTCCATACTCACCTGCACCCCGCTACTGTACATACTGACCTGCCCTCAGCCCCACTCTCCCTACTCACCTGCACCCCCGCTACTGTACATACTGACCTGCACCCTCCCCCACTGTCCCTACTCACCTGCACCCCCGCTACTGTACATTCTGACCTGCACTCAGTCCCACTCTCACTACTCACCTGCACCCCCGCCACTGTACATACTGACCTGCACTCAGCCCCACTCTCCCTACTCACCTGCACCCCCGCTACTGTAAATACTGACCTGCCCTCAGCCCCACTCTCCCTACTCACCTGCACCACCGCTACTGTACATACTGACCTGCACCCTCCCCCACTCTCACTACTCACCTGCACCACCGCTACTGTACATACAGACCTGCCCTCAGCCCCACTCTCCCTACTCACCTGCAACCCCTCCCGCCAAAACTGGCTGTACTCACAGACACACTCCTCTACTGTCCGCACTCAGCTGCACGCCCTCCCCCACTGTCCATACTCAGCTTCATACCGTCCCACTGTCCATACTCACCTGCACACACTCTCCCCCCCCCCTCCCCTCCCCCCCACTGCCTTTACTATAAATCATAGAATTTACAGTGCAGAAGGAGGCCATTCGGCCCATCGAGTCTGCACCGGCTCTTGGAAAGAGCACCCTGCCCAAGGTCAACATCTCCTCCCTATCCCTATAACCCAGTAACCCCACCCAATACTAAGGGAAATATTTGGACACTAAGGGCAATTTATCATGGCCAATCCACCTAACCTGCACATCATTGGACTGTGGGAGGAAACCGGAGCACCCGGAGGAAACCCACGCACACAAGGGGAGGAAAAACCCTCCCCAGCCTTCCACACTATAAACCACCTCTTACTCCTCCAGTATCACACTCTTTCCCCTACCACTAGTAACCTTCCCGCTCCATCTAGGCATTCACACTTGCCCAGCTCTTACTTGCTAATGCTCCCAACCCCCGCAGCACAGTCCATCACTGCCCAACAGTACTTCATTCAGCTGTTCCCTGCAGCTCAAGGCTCAATATCCGAGAACCATCTGCAGCTCAAGGATCCATCGCAGTGACAGATGCAAGTGATCTTCCGGGGACCAAGATGGCTTCGAGCCTCCATTCCTTCTACTTTCCACAAGCTGCCCCAGGCCTTCATCCAGGTAAATCCTGACATATACATGCATACATTGGTCCAGACATGTTCCAGACTGGCATGAAGTCCTGCAGATGAGTCGGGTGATTGGTCTGCTGGGGAAAGTTCCAGTCGGGTTCATTTCCATCCCGGCAATGAGATGCAAAAGGGCTTCACGATGGCCCCTGGTGGGAATGACGAACTGCCATTCTCCCGCCATGAAGGTCAGGACCATAGGTTCCTGCCATCCGGAACCCGGGGCGGGATTCTCCAAGCTACTGCACCGAAATCGTGATCGGCGTGGGGGCAGAGAATGGGCATTGACCCTGAAAACTGACACGACGCCACTCCCACGATTCTACCGTCCCCAGAGAATCGCCGTGAATCGCGCGCCGTCTACTCAGCCGCGGGTAGGAGGCCATTGACAGAGCCACCCCTCCCGCCCCCCGTGATTCACCAATGACAACTGGCCGAGTTCCCGACGTTTTGCCTGTCGGGAATGGCCGGTGGCATCTATGGACTCAGTCCGCATCCGCCCTGGTGGGGGGGCAGGGGGATCCTTCACCAGGGGAGGCCTCAGGGACGATCGGGGGTCACCGATCCACGGGTGTGCGAGATCTTTGGGGGGCCTATATTGTCGGGGCTGCTCCGCGGTGTGAGTCCGCCATGTCGCACGAGGCAGCCGCCGAAGGCCGTCGGCGTGCATATGCACGGATTCTCGACCGGAAGTGCAGGGCCCCATATCGGCAGGCAGAGCTGCATGGAGTAATCCGGGGCCCTGCTGGCCCCCTTCAGGTAGGAGAATCACTCTGGACTTTCTTCAAGAAAGTGTGAAACGCCCGCGTTTTGACGCTGGAGTGGGGACATAATCCCATTATTTGAGAGTCCCGCTCCCGATTTTACAGTTTCCGTTGGACTGTTCGCCTCCGCCTATCACGACTCCCGCCGGTGGCAGCACCCTCTTGTCGTCTCAGCACTACTTTTTACTCGTGAACAAAATGTGAAATACTAACGAGAAGAGATAAGTAATGTTTACTGGTTACTGTTGCATTAATACAGTTTTCGTATCAACAATATTCCACTATTGGGAACACAGTGGCCAAGTTACTGAGAAATGCTGTGCTGGTTGCAGTCTTTGGGACATTGTGAAGAAAGTGCAATACATGCAGAGGAACATTTGAAACTCCGTGCATGTGTTTTAATTTATTTTCAATAAACGGCTGAATCAGTTGAAATGGAGACATTCAATTAATTTGTTCTAATTGATATAATTTATGTCAATTTAGGTTTGGATTTAACCTGACACCCATCTTTAAAAATAGTTTGCCTGAATTTTCTACAGATGTTGATTCCATTCATTGAGTTTCCCATCATCATATTTGAATTCTCCGACAGCCTCAATATTTTCTGAATCCATACGGGTGTCTCCATTACCTGTCTAGTTTTTCAGAATTTTATTTTTTGACACCTTGATTCGAGCCTATTTGATCAAATGCATTTCACACTCACACTGAAGTATCTGAAAAGTATCTGACCATAAGTATTTAACTTCAGTCTCCAATACCAACTTAAAACACAATTATTTTCATAAAAATATGCATTAATATATTTCTGTGGCCCTTTTAGAAAAGAGTAGCCATGTGTGGGGTAGTGGCCTCTTTCAACAGACTAGCTGAGAATAAATCAGAGAGAAATGGTTACCGTACTAGATGGGGGGGGGGGGGGGGGGGGGGCAGACAAGTTTTGCCTCTTTCATTGTGGCATGAAGCCAGGTATTTCTTGAAAAGTACAGGGCGGGATTCTCCCAGCCCAGGGCCAGGGCGGAGAATCCCCGCAAACGGGCCACGTCACCCTGAAGCCGGCGCACAATTCTCCTCTCCACGGAGAATCGGCGCCGATTCTCCGTGGAGAGGAGAATTGTGCGATCGGTCGTGGTGTTCCCGATCACGGGAGAAGTGCCCAATCATTGTGACCAGCTTTTAAGAATGTCGGCTGCAACCAGCTTTTATGTTGAGAATGCTGGCCACGAGTGGCCTTTAAATATATACAATGGAGTCTTCCTGCCAGAGGCAGCAGCAGAGAGCAAGTGACACTGCTGGCATGTACACTGACGTCACATGCCCTGTACATCTGTGCTTTGGGTGCAAAATCACGGAGGAGAGATTCCTCCATTTTGTAGCTGCCAACAAGCAAGCAACAGGCCTGTGAAAACTGAAAATTGGTCATTTTGTAATGAGGAAGAGAGGGCTAGAGACACAAACAGGCCACGGTCTCACAACTGAATCTGGAGAGAGCTTCATAGGAGAGTCCACAGCAGGACAAAGCAGTGCTGATGTGAGCCTTGTCCAGAGCTCCAGGCCTCTGGTGAAAAGTCAATAACGAAAAACTGAAATCGGAAACAAAGCAGTATAAAAATAATTTTTTGAGGTATAGCTTTCTTAATTTTGCCAATGGACAGCAGAATGCAAAGTCCATATGTATTACTTGCAGATAAGTACTGGCACATGAAAGCTTAAAAACTTCAAAGGCATTTGAAGGCTAGCATGATGGTTAGCATAAATGCTTCAGAGCTCCAGGGTCCCAGGTCCCAGGTTCGATTCCCGGCTGGGTCACTGTCTGTGCGGAGTCTGCACGTCCTCCCCGTGTGTGCGTGGGTTTCCTCCGGGTGCTCCGGTTTCCTCCCACAGTCCAAAGATGTGCGGGTTAGGTGGATTGGCCATGCTAAAATTGCCCGTAGTGTCCTAAAAAAGTAAGGTTAAGGGGGGGTTGTTGGGTTACGGGTATAGGGTGGATACGTGGGTTTGAATAGGGTGATCTTTGCTCGGCACAACATCGAGGGCCGAAGGGCCTGTTCTGTGCTGTACTGTTCTATGTTCTATGTTCAAGGACAAGCCTCTTGATTTTTTTCAAAGAAAGCAGTGAGAATTTAAATTGTCAGCTGAAGTCCTTAGCAGGAATGTAACATGAATGACAAAACAAGTGAGATTGTGAGGACCAAGCAGGCTCACCTGTCGCATTAAAGGTGGGTCACGAAGGTCGGCCGGCGTGGGTTGCGAAGGTTGGCTAGTTGGTAAAAGTGGGTCCCGAGAATAAAAGTTTAAAAAAAGTTGTAGATGGTACATTCGCCTGCCACTGTTTGTCGGTGATGGCAGGATTGAATGTTTGTGGAAGGAGGAGCAATCAGGCGGACTGCATTGACCTGGATGGTGTCATGCTTCTTGAGTGTTGCTGGAGCTGAATTTATCCAGACAAGTGGAGAGTATTCCATTACACT
Organism: Scyliorhinus canicula; assembly: GCF_902713615.1. Taxonomy (NCBI): domain Eukaryota; kingdom Metazoa; phylum Chordata; class Chondrichthyes; order Carcharhiniformes; family Scyliorhinidae; genus Scyliorhinus; species Scyliorhinus canicula. The sequence continues at coordinate 145,054,003 of NC_052153.1, read as the reverse complement.
CCTGCCTTGTAATGGTGGACAGGATTTTGGGGGGTGGGGGTGTGGTGGGAGGGGTGGTGGTGGTGGGGGGGGGGGGGTTGGGAGGGGGGGGTGGCGGTGGTCAGGAGGTGAGTTACCCGCTGTAGGCTTCTTCGCCTTTGACCTGCTCTGGTAAATGCGGGATTAATTTGGCTAGTCCTGTTCAGTTTCTGTTCAATGGTAACCCCTAGGATATTGTTTTGGGGGATTCAGCGATGGTAATGCCATTGAATGTCAAGGGGTGGCGGTTAGATTCTCTCTTGTAGGAGATGATCGTTGCCTGGCAGTTGTGTGGCATAAATGCAACTTGTCACTTGTCAGCACAAGCCTGGATGTTGTCCAGGTCTTGCTGCATTTGGACACGGACTGCTTCATTATCTCAGGTCCAACAAGCCCTGTGGCAGCCTCTGCGTGTCTTCCCAGGTCAGCTGGCCTGACACTTTCTCCTGAGCCGGGCTGAGCTGAGAATTTTTCTGGCTTCTACTACTGGCCTCAAGGATGAACATTCAGGCCACTATTATTTTCCCAACCTGCCTACATAATAATCACAGTGCTTGTTAGAAAGTTCAGTGAATTAGTGTTTAAACCCAATGACCGGTGTAAGTTTTGCCCATTACTGACCTGCCAATAGGGGAGGTAACCAAGCCCATGTTACCATTAATTATGACTGCTGTGTTTTGAATGGATTGAGTTTAAATGATCAAATTATGAGTTTGTGCACATTGAGTAGAGGGATTGGAGAAGACAATGATAGAAACCTTATTCTTCTTGTGGTACGATTGTGAAAGCAAATGTCAGGAATGGTGAAAGGTTATTTGGTTCAGGAAGCACATTACTTCCAGCGGACCATGAACAATTTGCATCGCCTTGGCCTCTTAACTTACTTATATCTCCTGAGGGAGAAGATCAAGCACAGTTTACGCCCCCAAGAAGCCTAAATCTGTGAACTTCCTCCAGATAATATTACCATGTCCTGAAAAACATGCCTCTTAATGTTTCATGAACCATCAATCACCTTCTTGCTTAATCTATTCTTTAACAACGAAAATTCCACATAGACCCAATAATCATTTTTAAAAATTAATTCAATTAGTACTAATTTGTGGGATGATTATTTCCACACATTAAATGTCCTGCAAATTTCTAGCTTTGCATCAGTGCTCTTCTCTTAGGCCTTGCTTTTAACTGGAGGCATTTGAAACAGATGTGTGTGTGAATGTGAGGAAAATCCACACAGGGATCTCAGCATAAACCCTGACTATTGTAACTCAAGGGTCTCATTTAAATGATCTAAGCTCTCTGTGATTCTCCAGTTCTGACCTCGTAGTAACTCTGATGGTGATCACTGCACCATTGATAGCCATGCCTTCAGCGGCCTAGTGTTAAATTCTGCTATTTCCTCCCTGAACTTCTCCATTTCACATCTCACTCTGTCTCCTTTAAGAGGATCCTTAAAGCTGACATTTTTGACCAAACTTTTGGTGAACTGTCCTAATATCTCCCTATGTAGCTTTGATAATTCTCTTATGAAGCATTTTGGGACCTTTTGCTCTGTTTAAGGTGCTTAATAAATGCAATAAAAACATAAAATGCTGGAAATGCTTAGCAGGTCTGGCAGCATCTGTGGAGAGTTAACCTTTCAAGTCTGTGACCTTCCATCCGAACTATATAAATTCAGGTTACTGTTGTTTGACAGTTTTCCGACTGAAACCGGTAGGACTGACTTCAGGGTCAAAGGGTAGCAGTGGGAAATTGGACGGAGGGCATTAGGACATCAGTGATTCAACAAAAAGGCCTGTGGTGTAAAATTGGGGCATTTGGCAAGGTCTTTGGCACCCATGGCAAAAGGTAAAGACACAGCATTCTGCAGGGCTCAAGGACTCCTTAGGGGTCATGAGCAAGCAAAGTTGCTCTTTCTGGTTCATGAGGATTTTATAAGAAGTTATTTTCTAAATTTAGTCAACATTTTGATTTTTTTGGGAAGGGTCAATTTCTGAAGTCAAGGGGACTCAAAACGTTAACTCTGTTTGTCTCGCCACAGATGCTGCCGGACTTGCTGAGTTTTCCCAGCATTTTCTGTTTGTATTTCCGATTTCCCACGTCCGCAGTGTTATAACCAGGTGAGAAGGGGTTAATTGATTCCCCTTTATTAAACCTCCTCAGTCGGTCACAACAAAGGTTCATTTTCACAAAGATAGGCCTTTTTAAAATCAGAATGGATTTAATTATTTAAGTTCTAAGCAATAAAGTAGGTTTCCTTGTGTCAAAGGAAGAGCAGGTTTATTAACCACTAAACCTGGGAAAAATAATAAAAATGCAACGCCAAGCATTCGGCCCTCTTAGTCATGCAGTTCCACATGCCTATGCACACACACACCTATCCAGAAATAAGGTAAGTTTGAGTCCAACTTTTAAAACTGCACAGTTTAGTGTCCTTTGGTTTTCTTGGGGCATAGCTTTGAAACACTGCGGCCAATTTAGGTGAGTTGGTTTCTGGATAGATGTGTAAGATCTTGCAATTATTATGAGATTTTAGTTTGTTGTTAGATTTCTGGTAGAGTTGGCATCTCGAACCAGGTGACATGCTTACTCCAAAAGCGAGAGAGGGGGAGCAAGCAGCCCGGAGCTTGTTTCCTCTATTGAAGACTTGCGGGACACCCCCTGTGTCACTTGAAATCTCTCTCTGGTGGCTGACAGCCTTGCCTTGAAATACTTCACCCATTGCATATTTCCAAGTGGTTTTGGTCTGTCTGTGGCAGCCATTGTTTCAGCATCCAGCACTTTACATTTTTTAATGTTTCGATGTGTGCCTGGATTATGGGAATATCCCTCGTTTTACACTCCCTTGAGGGTGATTTGTTAGTTTCTCAAATTTACCTTGGGACGTGGCCTTGCATTTTAAAGCAGTTTGCTCTGTTTCAGTTCAAATTAAAACATTTCCAGTCCAGTCAGAGACGTGAAAAATCATATTTTCAAAAATAAAGGGGCATAGCCTAGAAACAGCAATATCTTGCTCTTATTTTCGAAATTTAGGATCTTTTATCCAGACTGAGCTTCCCGCCAGGTTTCTCTGCTGGCTTTGAAGCCAGGTATTGTCCCCCCACCCCACTGAGCCATTCTGAAAATCACATCAAGTCTCCTGTGACATCAACGGGTCTCAATTTCTGAATTTAAACAAGGCCCTCAATTGGCAGCAGCAGGAGGCGCCGTCGAGTTTAAAGTTGATGAATATACCATGTTGATGGATGAGAACAAACAGGGGCTGAGTAATCTTAGATTGCTGCCAAAATTAAAGCAGTCGATTAGAAATAAATCTGCAAAATCTCCCAGTGACTATTCCAAACGTGGCCTCACCAATGAGTTAGACAAAGTTCAAATCATCTGTTTAAATCTGAAATAAAATGCTCTTGAGATAACTCTGGGGAGGCCAATGTGACTTGGTTCACATTACCTGGATATTTCGAGTACGCAATCAATAATCATTCCAATTCCATTTCTGCTGTTGTCAATGAAACCCCATCCACTTTGTGGACAGTGTCCTCAAGTATTTCTATATTCCAAATTTAATTTGTCATTCTTTGATCCAACTTTTTACGTTATCGAAGTAAATAAGTTAACAACTTAATTTTGTATATCAACCTCCAGCTTCCTCATTCAAGTTGCCACAGCTTAGTTGGCTGAATGGCTAATGTGATGCAAAATGATACCAATGAATGGCATAGGTTCAATCCTGGATCATGAAGACCCGCCTCCACACCTTGCCCTACACTTGCGAAGTAATGTCCCAAAAGCTATATAACCAATTCTCTCTCTCTTATGGAGAGAGATGCCTATGGTCTTTTGTGGACAATGGTTAATGCTCTTTGAATCATAGGTCTGAATCTTAACGCATTTCAGGCATTACGATCATTTCAAACATCCTTCCAGAATCTGCTCTGTGAAGTCACTGATGAATACTATGTATTTCAATACAATCACCTCTCATTCTTTTAAAATCTATGAAACATAGATCTATTCTACTCATCTGTTCTTATTGAGCAATCCTGTCATCCTGAGGACCAGTCCAGTGAACCTTTATTGCACTCCCTCTGAGGCATGTATATCCTTCTTTTGATAACAAGCAGGAGATGTAATTTCCAAAAAGCATTCGATAAGGTACCACACAAAAGGCTACTTAATAAGATAAGAACCTATGATGTTGGGAGTGGTATATTAGCATGGATGGAGGATTGACTAACTGATAGAAGACACAGAATTGGAATAAGAGGGGCATTTTCAGATTGGCAAACTGTAACTAGTGGAGTGCCATTGGGATCCGTGCTGGGGCCACAATAATTTACAATAATTCAGAGGCATGCTGTTCTCTTGTGGCAAGATTCTCTGCTCCTGCTATCGTCAATGGGAGCTCCCACTGAAGCCACCCCCCACCATCAGGATACCTGCAGCAGGCATGTGTTGCTGGTGGGACCAGAGAATCCCTTCGGCAACAAGCAGCCAGAGAATTGCGACCAATATACATGGACATGGCCGAAGGATGTGAATGCAATATTGCTAAGTTTGCGGATGGCACAAAATTAGATGGGAAGGCAAGTGGTGAGGGTGACACAAAGAGATGACAAAGAGATATAGACAGGTTAGGTAAGTGGGCAAAACCTTGGCAGATGGAATAAGATGTGGGAAAATATGAAGTTTTGCACTTTGGTAGTAAGTTTAATGGGGCTGAATATTATTTAAATACCGTGCGAGCAGCAAGGTAGCACAAGTAGATAGCATTGTGGCTTCACAGCACCACGGTCCGAGGTTCGATTCCCCGCTAGGTCACTATCTGTGCGGAGTTCTCTCCATGTCTGCGTGGGTTTCCTCCGGGTGCTCTGGTTTCCTCCCACAGTCCAAAGACGTGCAGGTTAGGTGGATTGGCCATTCTAAATTGCCCTCCGTGACCAAAAAGGTTAGGAGTTACTGGGTGACGGGATAGGGTGGAAGTGAGGGCTTAAGTGGGTTGGTGCAGATGTGATGGGTCGAATGGCCTCCTTCTATGTATGTTCTATGTAATTGATAAATAGAGAAAGACTGGAAAACTGCAGCCATGATGTGGCGATGCCGGCGTTGGACTGGGGTGAGCACAGTAAGAAGTCTTACAACACCAGGTTAAAGTCCAACAGGTTTGTTTCAAACACTAGCTTTTGGAGCACTGCTCCTTCCTCAGGTTAATCACCTGAGGAAGGAGCAGTGCTCCGAAAGCTAGAGTTTGAAACAAACATGTTGGACTTTAACCTGGTGTTGTAAGACTTCTTACGGAAAACTGCAGCACAGAGGGATTTGGGGGCCCTTGAGCATGGAGTACAAAAAAGCTAGCAGGGAAGTTCAGCAGAAATGTGGAAGGCCTTTGACCTTTATTGGCCTTTATTTCAAAGGGAATGGAGTATAAAATAAGGAAGACCACATCGTGGAATACTATGAACAGTTTTGGCCCCCTTATCTAAGGACAGACATACTGGCACTGGAAGTAGTCCAGAAAAGGTTCACTAGGTTGATCCCATGTATGGAGGGATTTTCTTAAGTACGTTGGGCCTGCATTCAGTAGAGTTTAGAAGAATGAGAGGTCACCTTATTGAGACATATAGGATTCTCAAGGGGCTTGACAGGCTAGATGCTGAGAGGATGTTTCCTTTGTGGGAGAGTCCAGGACCAGAGGGCATAATCTCAGAGCAAGGGGTCATGGAATTTACAGTGCAGAAAGAGGCCATTCGGCCTATCGAGCCAGCACCGGCCCCTGGAAAGAGCACTCCACTTAAGCCCCTATCTATCACCTCCACCCTATCCCCGTAACCCCACCTAACCTTTTTTGTGGCCACTAAGGGCAATTTAGTATGGCCAATCCACCTAACCTGCACATCTTTGGACTATGGGAGAAAACCGGAGTACCCGGAGGAAACCCATGCAGACACGGAGAGCGCGTGCAGACTCCGCACAGATGGTGACCCAAGCCGGGAATCGAACCTGGGACCCTGGCGCTGTGAAGCAACCATGCTTATCACTATGCAACCGTGCTGCCCACTTAAGTGGGTGGGCCATTTAAGACAGAGGTGAGGAGGAATTTTTTCTCTCAGAGGGTAGTGGATCTGTGGAATTCTTTACTGCAGAGAGCTGTAGAGGCTGGATTGGTTAAGTATGTTCAAGGCTGAGATAGACAGATTTTTAATCAGTAAGGAAATCATGGGTTATAGGGATAAGGCGGGAAAGTGGAGTTGAGGATTATCAGATCAGATCAGTCATAATTTCACTGAATGGCGGAGCAGACTCTGCTCCTACATCCGATAGTCTTATGGTAAGGAGGTGAAAACGGTAAGGAGATGAAAATTGTACACACAATTCCATGCGCCGTAATAAGAGATTTTTAGTCCAACCCTTTTGTACCAAAGGCTGGCATATGATTTGCTTTTCTAATTGCTTTGGTGCCTTTTTCCCCCCTTTATTCCATAATGGGATGTGGGCATTTCAAGCAAAGCCAGCATTTGTTGCCCATTTCTGATTTCCCGTGAACTGAGTGGCTAGCCACATTTCAGAGTCAATCACATTGCTGTGAATCTGGAGTCACATCGAGGCCACACGCGTAAGAACAGCAGATTCCCTTCCCTAAAAGTTATTAATGAACCAGATGAGTTTTTACAATTAACAGTGGTTTCATGGCCATAAATTAGCTTTTCAGCTACAGATTATTAATTAAATTTAGTTTCCACCAGGTGCCTTTTGAAACCTTACTGTCTCCAATGCTGCTGGATTACTAGTCCACTGTGACATTACTACAACACCACTGTCTGCCCCTACCTGCATGTTGCTTTTCTGTGGTTCATATACAAGGACACCCAGATTCGCCCATGTTTTTTGAATTAATTCAGAACAGATCTAGCAGCTCACAACTGGGCACCCATGAGGTTCTGTGGGCCATCTGCAGCAGCAGAATTGTGTTCAACCACAATCTGTAACCTCATGGCCCAAGATATACATCACTACAACAAAACAATCGACCCTGGTTCGATGAAGAATGCAGGAGGGCGTGCCAGAAGCAGACCAGGCATACTTAAGAGTGAGGGTCAATTTAGAACATAGAACATAGAACATAGAACAGTACAGCACAGAACAGGCCCTTCGGCCCTCGATGTTGTGCCGAGCAATGATCACCCTACTTAAACCCACGTAACCCGTATACCCGTAATCCAACAATCCCCCCCATTAACCTTACACTACGGGCAATTTAGCATGGCCAATCCACCTAACCCGCACATCTTTGGACTGTGGGAGGAAACCGGAGCACCCAGAGGAAACCCACGCACAAACGGGGAGGACGTGCAGACTCCACACAGACAGTGACCCAGCCAGGAATCGAACCTGGGACCCTGGAGCTGTGAAGCATTGATGCTAACCACCATGCTACTGTGAGGCCCCAAAATTCTTCACCTCTCATTAGAACATAGAACAGTACAGCACAGAACAGGCCCTCACTGTTGTGCCGAGCAATGATCACCCTACTTAAACCCACGTAACCCGTATACCCGTAACCCAACAATCCCCCCATTAACCTTATACTACGGGCAATTTAGCATGGCCAATCCACCTAACCCGCACATCTTTTGGACTGTGGGAGGAAACCGGAGCACCCGGAGGAAACCCACGCACACACGGGGAGGACGTGCAGACTCCACACAGACAGTGACCCAGCCGGGAATCGAACCTGGGACCCTGGAGCTGTGAAGCATTGATGCTAACCACCATGCTACCGTGAGGCCCCCGTGAGCAAAGCTACAACACAGGGGGCGGGATTCTCCCCTACCCGGCGGGGTGGGCGGTCCCAGCGGTGAGGAGTGGCGTGAATCCTCCGCACCTTCAGGGGTTAGGCCGGTGCCGGAGTGTTTGGCGGCGCGCAAACCGGCGCGGAAGGGGCTTGGTGCCGCGCCAACCGATGCCGAAGGGCCTCTGGTGGCCGGTGCGAGTTGGCACATGCGCGTGAGCGCCATCGTGTGCTGGCGTCATCCCAGCGCATGCGCAGGGGGGTCGTCTCCACACCGGAGGTCGACAGCAGCCGATGCGAAGAGAAAGAGTGTCCCCACGGCACAGGCCCGCTAGCGGATCGGTGGGCCCCAATCGAGGTCCAGGCCACCGTGGGGGCACCCCCCAGGGGCAGATCCCCCGTGCCCCCGCGAGGACCCCGGAGGCCGCCGGCAGAGCCAGGTCCCGCAAGTAAGTACCAGGCCTAATTTACGCTGGCGGGGCCGGCCTAAAACGGGCGGCCGCTCGGCCATCACGGGCCAGAGAATCGCTGGTGGGGGGGGCGCTGTCAGCGGCCGCCGACCGGCGTGCCGCAATTCCCGGCCCTGCCAAAACCCCGGTGCTGGAGAATTCGGCAGCCGTGTGGGGTGGGATTGACGCCGTCCCCCGGCGATTCTCCGGCCCAGCAAGGGGTCGGAGAATCCCGCCCCGCGTTACAAACAGCGGAAGGACAATGTGATAGACAGAGCTAAGCGATCCCACATCCAGTGGATCAGATTAAAATTCTGTGGTCCAAATGCTGAAGTATTTGCAATAATCTTCAGCCAGAAGGGCCAAGTGGATGATCCATTTTGACCTTTTCCTACCGACCGCAGTATCACAGATGCCAGTCTTCCGACAATTCGATTTCCTCCGCCTGATATCCGGAAAAGGTTGAAAGCATTGGATACTGTAAAGGCTATGGACCCTGACAGTATCCCGACAATAGTACTGAAGACTTGTGTTCCAGAACTAGCTGTGCTCCTCGCCAGCCAATTTGAGCACAGCACGCTCGCATAGACAGAAATGTTGGATTTTTTACATCCATCTGAGAGGGTAGACGTGGTCTCAGATTAACATCTCACCTGAACAGCGGCATCACAGGCAGTGCAGCATTCTCTCAATACCACGTTGGAACTGTAAACCCACATGCTCAACTCTCTGGAGTGGGATTTGAAGCCATAACCTACAGATCTTCAGAGAGCTGAATGGTCCAATGTGGTAGATCCCATACCATCAAGGGTGCATCTGGTCGACCTGCTTTTGCATAAGCTCTGGACTGCCCAGCTGAGGTGGCACAGTTAGAGTTAGTGGCAGTAGAGGGGGGACAAAGTGAGGGAGGGAAGTGATGGGGGCTGCAAGTGAAGTGTGGTTGTTCCCTTTTATAGAGAATCCTTTTTAAAAAACTTCTTTCCCAATTATGGAATCTGGTCATATTCTGCAAGCTGGACTTTCCACACACACCCCAACCTTCCCCCCACGATGGATGAGGCGGCCCACAATTGGTATGCAGAAGAATGTTCTGACCCCGTCACTGACAATGGGGTTTGCACCCTCCGCAGCCAGGGAACCCGTGGCAGCGAGTCATCATTGGCAGGACCGGGAGATCCCGCTAGCAGGAATGGCCAGAAAATCCCACCCTACATCTACTGCTGCATCAATTAGGATGGTCCCAGTCACAAACATGCAGTACCTGTGTGCTGGGTCATAATGAAGGCCTGGGTCAATGGGAGACTGATGTTCAGAGAACCACTACCCTCAGCTCAACGCCCCCATCCCACCTCCCCATATAATTACTGTTACAATATGCCAATTGGCCATAGAATTTCAAGGCCAATATACTTCGTAAACATCAATGTTCTCCATGGTGTGTACAGACTGATCTGTTTTGTTAGAACTTTATCACAGATTTGTAGATGAACCAGCTCCGAGAGCTTGTGTAATCAAGAGGAAATCTGACAGAACTCAGAAATATAACAGCAACAAAATCACAAATGTAATGAGCATGCTTGTGTTCGAGGGGACTTTTATCCCACTCCTGAATCACAAATTGATAAAACCGTAATGCCCACCTGCCCTTTATAACCACGCAAAATCACCTAGGCAATCTCAAATCCCGGTCAATAGGCCTTAATTGGCCTTTTATGTGTCAGTGTGCTCAGCTCCAGCTCCCTCTTGCACCCATCGACCTCAATATTGCAAACATGTGTGATGATATCGGACGTGCTTCCCAACATATTTTCATGCAATTTTACGCACGTTCAGGTCAGGTACACACCCGGTGGAATGTCATAAAATTCTGGCTATGGTTCTAAATTTTCTATTTTTCTATGGCCTGAGTGTGACTTTAAAGATCCTGGCAAAATTGAAGTCAATGGGAATCAGGGAAAAACTCTTGATGCACTATCAATTACTACAAAGACGAGAGTAGTGAATAATTGAGGCTTTATTGAGCAAAGGTGTGTTGCCTCCTGTAGATGCTACCAGAATTGGAGCAGCACTGGCGAGCACACACATTTACACAACGCCTACTGGGCGGACCCAGCAGGCAGGGATTTACCCATGTACCTGTAGTATATGAGTCTTACCATACTACATCTAATATAGTTAGTGGTGACTACCACATTCACCCCCTGTTAAAAAGGGGTCCGGCGGGGATGGTGGAAAAATTTGAAAAGTTCAGTCTGTCGGGGCCTTGATCCTCCTCTGTGATCGCCTCAGTCCTGGTGGTGATGTGGCACCAACTTGGTCACCTGTGGCTCCGGGAGCATGTTGTCCTCGTCTTCGCCGCCCCTGAGTGAAACCAGTGGGAGGACGGCTCCTCCTTCGGCGGGGGCTGCGGTGAGGTGCGCTGGGGGGAGGGCGAGTAGCTCAGAGGCAACCCGGGGGGGGGGGGGGGGGGGGGTGTTGGGTGGGGATCCAGTGGGTGCCAGGTCCCGGTGGGAGACTGTGTCCTGGCGCCCGCCGGGGTGTGCCACATAGGCGTACTGCGGGTTCGCGTGCAGGAGGTGGACTCTTTCGACCAACTGGTCCGACTTATGGGTCGGCCCGTGTTTGCGAAGGAGGATGGGTCCAGGAACTGTCAGCCATGTTGGGAGCGAGACCCCAGAACTGACTTCCTGGGGAAGGCAAAGAGACGTTCATGGGGGGTTTCGTTAGTTGCGGTGCAGAGGAGCGATCGGATGGACTAGAGCTCGTCAGGGAGGACCTCCTGCCAGCGGGAGACCGGGAGATTTTTAGACCGCAGGGCCAGCAGGACGGCCTTCCAGACCGTCCCATTCTCCCTCTCCACCTGCCCGTTTCCTCGGGGGTTGTAGCTGGTCGTTCTGCTCGAGGCAATGCCCTTGCTGAGCAGGAACTAACGCAACTCATCGCTCATAAAGGAGGATCCCCAATCGTTGTGGACGTAAGTGGAGAAACCGAACAGGGCGAAGATACATCGCGGCAGATACCGTGGCAGAAGTCATATCGGGGCATGGGATGGCGAAGGGAAACCGGGAGTACTCATCGACCACGTTCAGAAGGTCGGTGGAGGGAAGGGGCCCTTTGAAGTCCATGCTGAGACGCTCAAAGGGACGGGTGGCCTTTACCAGGTGCGCTCGATCTGGCCGGTAGAAATGCGGTTTGCACTCCCCCCAGACCTGGCAGTCTCTGGTGAGGGCCCTGACCTCCTCAACAGAGTAGGGCAGATTGCGGGCCTTGATGAAGTGGAAGAAGCGGGTGACCCCCGGGTGACAGAGGCCATCGTGTAGAGCCCGGAGTCGGTCCACTTGTGCGCTGGCAAATGTACCTCGGGATAGAGCATCGGACGGCTCGTTGAGCTTCCTGGGGCGATACAAAATCTCGTAATTGTAGGTGGAGAGCTCGATCCTCCACCTCAAGATCTTATCATTTTTGATTTTGCCCCGCTGTGTGTTGTTGAACATGAAGGCAACCGACTGTTGGTCAGTGAGGAGAGTGAATCTCCTGCCAGCCAGAAAATGCCTCCAATGCCGCACAGCTTCCACAATGGCTTGGGCCTCCTTTTAGACCGAGGAGTGCCGAATCTCAGAGGCATGGAGGGTGCGGGAAAAGAATGCCACGGGCCTGCCCGCTTGGTTGAGGGTGGCGGCCAGAGCTACGTCCGATGCACCGCTCTCAACCTGAAAGGGGAGGGACTCGTCGACCGCGTGCATCGTGGCCTCGGCGATGTCTGCCTTGATGCGGTTAAAGGCATGGCGGGCCTCAGCTGTCAGGGGAAAGACTGTGGACTGAATGAGTGGGCGGGCCTTGTCTGCATAGTTAGGGACATACTGGGCGTAATAGGAGAAGAACCCCCGGCATCGGTTCAGTGGCCCCAGATGGGGACGTTGTCTAGGTACGGGAAGGTGGCCCACAGTCCGTACCGGTCAACCATTTGGTCCATCACACGTTGGAAGACCGAGACTCGATTAGTGACGCCGAAGGGAACCCTAAGGAAGTGATAGAGGCGGGCATCTGCTTCGAATGCAGTATATTGGCGGTCCTCCGAGCGGATGGGGAGCTGGTGGTAGGCAGAGTTCAGGTCCACTGTGGAAAAGACCCAATACTGTGCAATCTGATTGACCATATCAGATATGCGTGGGAGGGGGTACGCGTCGTTCTGAGTGTACCAATCAATGGTCTGACTGTAATCAATGACCATCCTGTGTTTCTCTCCAGTCTTTACTTCTACCACTTGGGCTCTCCAGGGGCTGTTGCTGGCCTCGATGATGCCTTCCCGCAGAAGCCGCTGGACCTCCGACCTGATGAAGGTCCTGCCCTGGGCACTGTACCGTCTGCTCCTGGTGGCGACGGGTTTGCAATCCGGGGTGAGGTTTGCAAACAAGGAAGGTGGATCGACCTTAAGAGTCGTGAGGTCGCATACAGTGAGGGGGGTTGGGGTCCGCCGAATTTTAAAGTTAAGCTTTGGAGGTGGCAGTGGAAGTCCAGGCCGAGTAACAGGGCAGCGCAGAGGTGGGGGAGGACGTAGAGCCTGAAGTTGCTAAACTCTACACCTTGGACGGTGAGGGTCGCGATGCAGTACCCCCGGATTTCCACAGAATGGGATCCGGAGGCCAGGGAGATTTTCTGTGTAACGGGGTGTACAGCGTGGGAGCAGCACCTTACCATCGTGGGGTGGATGAAGCTTTCCGTGCTCCCGGAGTCAAAAAGGCAGGGCATCTTGTGCCCATCGATTTTCACCGTTGTTGTTTCGGTTGCGAGGTTGCGGGGCCGGGACTGGTTGAGGGTGATCGAGGCGAGCTGCAGCCGATGCTGAGAGGTGCCGGGCTGGTCAGCGGTGGAGGCAGGCGATGAGCAGCCAGATGAGCTTCCCGACGAGCAGGGGTCCTGAGGCGCTATCCAAAATAGCACCGAAGATGGCGGTGCACACAGGGCGCACATGGCGGACGGCATTAAAGATGACGGTGCTCACGGGCCGCACGTGGCCTACGGAGAATAAGATGGCGGTGCCCACGGGCCGCACGTGGCCTACGGAGAATAAGATGGCGGTGCCCACGGGCCGCACGTGGCCTACGGAGAATAAGATGGCGGTGCCCACGGGCCGCATGTGGGGGGTGTAGGAATGCTGGGCCTAGAAACAACAGCGACCGATCGGGCCTGGCACACAGCAGCAAAATGTCCCTTCTTTACGCATCCGTTGCAGGTTGCGCTCCGCACCGGGCAGCGCTGCCAGGGGTGTTTGTTCTGCCCGCAGAAGTAGCATTTGGGCCCCCCAGGGTTGTCTGGCTGCCACGCGGTGCAGTCTTGCGGTGGGCTGGGTCGGTAGCTGGTGGGGCCCACAATGCCCATGAGGGTGCCTTGCGGTCGGTAGGGGGTACGACTGGATGTTACGGGAGGCCACTGTTAACAAATTGGCGAGCTGCCTGGTTCCCGCAAGATCAAGCGTACCCCCTTTCAATAGGCGCTGGTGGATGTACGCCGGCCCCATGCCCATAACGAAGGCGTCTCTGATTAAAAGTTCTGTATACTGGACTGCCGAAACTGCCTGGCAGTCACAGTTCCTCCCCAGGATGTGCAGGGTACGCCAGAAATTGTCTAGTGACTCACCAGGAAGTTGCTGTCTCGTGGACCGGAGGTGCCTGGCGTATAGTTTGTTGACTGGCCGAATGTAATGATCTTTTAGGAGCTCCGTTGCTTCGGAGTAAGTGGGTGCATCCCGGATGAGAGGAAAAATGTCAGGGCTCACCCGTGAATAAAGGATCTGGAGCTTCTGTATGTCTGAGAGTTCCTCAGCAAATGTTCGGAGGTAGCTTTCGAAGCAGGCTAGCCAGTGGTCAAAAGCGGACGTAGCATTGGCTGCTTGAGGGCTCAGCTGTAGACGATCAGGCTTGATGTGAAGTTCCATTGTTTTAAAATCTTTGCTCAATAAATTGATGCACTATCAATTACTCCAAAAATGAGAGTAGTGAATAATCGAGACTTTATTGAGCAAAGATGTTGTGCCTCCTGTAGCTGCTACCAGAATGGGAGCAGCACCGGCGAGCACACACATTTATACGGCGCCTACTTGGTGGAGCCAGCAGGCAGGGATTTACCCATGTACCTCTAGTATATGAGTCTTACCGTACTACATCTAATACAGTTAGTGGTGACTACCACAACTCTCCATTGATTGCAGACATATCCAGCACAAGGAAGATGGTTGTGGATATTGGACGCCAATCATCTCAGTTCCTGGGACATCGCTGCAGGAGTTCCTCAGAGGAGTGTCTTAGATGCAACCATCTTCAACTATATCATCAGTGACTTTACCTCCTTCATCAGGTCGGAAGTGGGATGTTTGCTGGTGATTGCACATTAATATTCAGTGTAATTTGCAACTCGTACAACATTCAGTCTTGGGTAGCCAGGTGGCACCACACAAGTGCCAGGCAATGATAATTTCCAACAAAAACTCCCAGCTTGTAAATGCCACCCCATTGTTGGACACCAGGACTTCAGGCAGTATGTGCATGCTAAAAGTGCCTTTCAGGGGCGGCACATGGCATAGTGGTTAGCATTGCTGCCTCCGGCACTGAGGACCCGGTTTCGAATCCCGGCTCTGGGTCACTGTCCGTGTGGAGTTTGCACATCCTCCCCGTGTCTGTATGGGTTTCACCCCCACAATATAAAGATGTGCAGGGTAGGTAGATTGGCCATGTTAAATTGCCCCTTAATTGGACAAAAACATAATTGGGTACTCTAAATTTATTTAAAAAAACAAGGTGGGGACCCGGTGTACTTTAAGCCAATTCGAGTGGGTATCCACTAATATGAGGAACATGGCCGCCTGAAATGTAAAGTCGATGTGTGTGTGGGACCTTGGCTTCTCAGGCCACTCCCAGGACTGCATCAGGTGTTCCTGGCACAGGATACAATTGTGGGCCAGCCACTCAATCTCAGCATCCAGTCTGGTCCACCAAACGCAGCTGCGCACCAACATTTTCACTTTGGCCACCCCGGGGTGCACATTATGGAGATCTTTCAACAGGGTGGAAGCCCCCATTCGGGTACGACCACCCACCTTTATGACAGGAGGACATCTTCTTTGACACTCATTTTGGATAACTTGGAGGTCTAGGCCCTCAGACTGTCTGGTGTCGCTCTATGACGGGTCCCATATTGGACCCTATGTCAGACCCTCAATAACTCGGGGTCAGTCTGGGTCCACTCGCTGATATGTGCAGCGTTACTGACAAAGTGTCCATGAAATGAAGTTCACATCATTCATGGCTACAAATGGCATCAGGCACGTCCATAAACATAGTGGTGGAGTTTCCTCACAGCGAACACAATGACCAATGGGGGTTGGCGAGTGTTGCAGCCAGCCCTATTTCTGGCCCTCCTTCAACAGTTGGTGGAGCGGACTGAGAACAGCGTGGACATCCAGGGTATGAACATCCCATAATAGTTTGCCGGGCCTAGGAAAGAGCAGAGCTCCATTTGGTCATGAGGGATGGGGGCCTGCCGAATCATCCGCACCTTGTCCTCCACTGGATGGAGGCCCCTGCTCTCCACTCAGTAGCATAGGTATGTGACCTCCAGCACGTGAAAAACGCACTTCTCCCACTAGAGGCGGACGCAGCCCGAGCAAACCCCTCGAGGAACTTGGTTAGGTCCTCCAAGTGTTCCTGGTGCGAGGTCACGGTGATGAGAACGTCGTCCAGGTAAACAAGGGGCCACCCTTGGCAGCCCTCACAAGATATTCTCTATAACCCTCTGAAATATTGCACAAGCCGAGGAGACTCCTCGTACAAAGCCCAATGCGTATTGATTTTCACAAACACCCGGGAACTCGGATTGAGCACCAGCTGCAAGTTAACCTGGCTCATGTCCAGCTTTGTGAACGTTTTTCCTCCGCTGACCCGGGAGTAGAGATCCTTGATCCGAGGGACCAAGTAATGGTCAAGGCAGGATATTCAGTTTACAATCATTTTTTAGGCCCCACAGAGCTGGACCGACCTGTCTGGCTTCAACACAGGGACTACAGGTGCCCAATCGGCATAGTGGATGGGGCGAATAATATCTAGCTGTTCCAAACTGTCTAATTCAAAATGAAATGAAATGAAATGAAAATAGCTTATTGTCACAAGTAGGCTTCAAATAATGTTACTGTGAAAAGCCCCTAGTCACCACATTCTGGCACCTGTTCGGGAAGGCTGGTATGGGAATTGAACCGTGCTGCTGGCCTGCCTTGGTCTGCTTTAAAAGCCAGCGATTTAGCCCTGTGCTAAACCAGTCCCGGTCTACCTTGGCGCAAAGTAGGGCACAGGGCGCGGAAATGTCAGGGCTGGGCATTCTATCAAACATTTATTATGGGCACAGTAAGAAGTCTTTTGACACCAGGTTAAAGTCCAACAGGTTTGTTTCAAATCACTAACTTTCGGAGCATAGCTTCTTCCTCAGGTGAGTCGGATGTGTTCTGGAGCCAATAACACAGAGCAGCAGCAGGGCTGGCTCCCTGGCCTCCAAATCCTCCAGGAAATAAGCACGGTCTGTTGGGGGGAATGATGACTGGCCCGTGGCCGCGGCATGGCGCACCCACAAGATCTCCCAGAATCCTGCGGGAAGGTGGTGGAGAAGTGGTATTGTCACTGGACTAGTAGTCCAGACACCCAGGGTAATGCCCTGGAGACCCGGGCTTGAATCCCACCACAGCAGATGGTGAAATCTGTCTAATGATGACCATGAAACCATTGTCGATTGTCGTAAAAACCCAACTGGTTCGCTAATGTCCTTTAGGGAAGGAAATCTGCCATCCGTACCTGGTCTGGCCTACATGTGACTCCAGATCCACAGCAACGTGGTTGACTCTTAAAATGCCACTCAGTTCAAGGGCAATTAGGAATGGAAAACAAATGCTGGCCTTGCCTGCGATGCCCAGATCCCAAGACCGATTAAAGGAAAAAAAACCTGTTTATATCCTGTGGAGAGTTCCTCCAAATGGGAGGAAGCTCCATCCCTTGTCACCTGGGTAGCTCGTACACTGAGGGGAAACGGAAGCGGTACAAGTTCTGTCCCCGTAGGGGGCCGTAACAAACACATTTCTTGAACTTTAAAGGTAAAGGTTTATCCAGTTAAACATCAGCTCAGCCTCAGTTTTCCACTGATAATATTTGTATTTCACATTTGTTGGGGGGGTAATTTTGACTTTCTGCATGAAAAACAGAAACTGCTGGAAAGACTCAGCAGCAACAGTGGAGAGAGACACAGAGGGCGGAATCTTATCAAAAAATGGCGGTGTCAGTCCCAGCAAGAAAAACAGGGTGAATCCCGCCATCGGAGTCGATTTCTCATGGAATCGTGAGCCTCTTACAGGAAAGTAAGTGAGTGGGTGTGGTTAAAACTGCCACTCTGGCCAGGCAGAGACTCTTAGAGCTGGGAACCAGCTTCAAACCGACCCGGGTGCCATTTCTAAAGACGGCAGCCCGACCAGCAGCTGAACTGCTCCCAGGTCACTTCTTGGAAAGCTCAGTGCTCCCCCCCCCGGAAGATTCCACGCCACCCCGCACTCCAATTCCCCTGACAGCAAAAGCCGGCAAAACATTCCCTCCAATGTCCGCTCCCCCACACTCCCCCCCCCCCCCCCCCCCCCCCATCCACCAGGTATGTATGCACCTCCCTCCTCCCATGGGGCTCCAACTAGTGTCCTGCAATGGCATTTCCCCAGGAGGTGCCAACCTGTACGGGGCATGCCCCTCTATCCCCCCCAACACCTGGGGGCTATATTCACCTCTGCGTCCGCAGAGAGTTCCCCTCGCCTGCCTCATGCCTGGCCAGATTTGGTGTAAGTGATGCTAGCGTGATGTTATGCCGGCGCCGGATCAAGATTCCGTGAGGGGTGGGGGAGATCTGGAGAGAGTGCTCGCTAATGTCATGGTGATATATTAAAGTGAAGTTCTCGGGCTCCTGCAGCACGGGTGAAAAAATTCCAAAACCTGATCATGCCGGAGAGAATCACATTTTTCGTTTCTCTCCGGTTTTTGAGCCCGCGCCGAGTTTCTCACAGATGGAGAGAGAGCGGGCTCAAAATCACCTCCCAGAGTTAACATTCCGAGTCTGTGCTGCGATTATAAATTGACCAGAAGGGCAACATTTGTTCAGTATTCCCTTTCCCAGGATTCTGGATCCCAATAATCCTCCTGATAAAAAGCATAATATTCACTATCAGTACACAAAGTTAAAGTAAGAAAAATAAGAGATTTTCGGAAAGACAAGCAGAACCTTTAAGAAGACATGCAGTGAGGGTGGAGAAAATCAAAGATGGCCCCAGGTTTTGTTTCAATTAGACATTTATTGCAAAGGCCTCCAGTTAATTGCAGGAAAAGATGCTGCAATAGAGGCTGGCACCATACTCCGTGAGCTTCAGAGCTCTGGGATCTGTACTGAATTTAAGAAGGAGAATTGTTTTTGTGTCTGTTTGTAATTTGTGGCTTCTGACCGAAACCACAGACTGCTGCCAAATCTCCAAAGTCTCCAATAGCATTTATTGATAGATAGGTCAAATCATGCAATTAGCTGCAGGACATGAGACATCAGGGATAATGAGGTGTTCCTTTGTGGGGGAAAAAGGTTCTGTTTAACATTTAAAGGCCCCGAAGACTTGCATGAGTTGTCTCAAAACGTCTCTGATTACTTGGGACAGTAATATTACCTATTTTCAGTACGAGCAGAGGGTCATTGAATTTATATTCCATATTCTGTAATCTGTGTTCTGCAATTGATTTATGCTGATGTTAAACGGAGATACAATTCTTTGGACAATACGGAGGCAGAGAAAATGCAGCGTAATTAATCTTTCTCGAAAACTATTGAAAGAATAAAGGGAGATGCAATCCAGGTTTTCAACAAGAAAAGGAAACTAGTGAAAACATGTTGAATTGAAGCTGTAAAGTAACAGATGGTCACATAATTTCAGATTTACGAAAACTCCGGTGACTTGACAATAAAATAAGAACACAATTATATTTTGAATGCAATCTTATCATGTTGTGCAAGTACATAAAACAGACAGCCAGAAAACCCCAATTGCTCGATTGAATCTGTCCCATTCAGTCACGTTGTTATGAAGCATCATACCCCAAATGAATTAGGCAGTGTAGTTACAGTTGTAGAAACACATTGCACGTCTTTCAGCGTTTGTACATATTCATGAGAGTAATGTCAGTGCGAGGCAATAAAAACCTATTCATTTTACTGTCATTCAGTATTGAAATTAAGCACTCCCAGTTAGGTAAGAGACCGTGCCTGCCCAGTAACCGGAAACTTCCGCCCGAGGTTAATAGATCTTTACATGGTCTGTGTCCCGCCCATGGCGATCTTGCAGTGGATGGGGAGGAAGAAACCGGCCCAAAGTTCCCTCTATTCTGTTCAACAAACATTTCTTAACCCCAAATTTTGAAGGCCATCCAATAGAACACCTATGGCCTCGATTTTCATCCATGCATCGGAATTCCTTACTTCGTGAACCTGGCTTCTAAAAATGTCTCACCAAATGCCAGATTTTCGTTTTGGAGTGGAGGGCTAGATTAGCAGTTGGGCCGGGTGACTCTGGAACGGGTGGGAAAGATGCCAGGTGCAGTGTTAGGCTGAGGGAAGGTCTGTTTCCATGCATTGGCACTGTATCAAAGGTTTTTGATAAAAAACAGAAAAATATAAATCAGCCCCCCCATCTCACACTCCCGAATCTCATCCACACACTCCCCATGCCCCATCAATGCCAATCCATGACCATCATTTGTCCTCGTTCCCTCCATGCAAACCTATACCCCTCTGTGCACCCCCATTTCCTCTCGTGCCTCCAAGCCAACAAATGATACCCCAATCATCCCTATGGGATTTTACAGCCCCTATGCCAATGTAGGTGCCAACTCATGCCAACATCTGCCCACCCACCCAACACCCTTTGCCCTTATACCTGCCATAGTGTCACAATTGAATGGCAAGATCCCATAATGGAACCCTTGCTCAAAGGTTGGTAGCTTTTCCCTTTTTTATAAAACTTGGAGGAACAGAATCACAGGACTGCTGATGCATTTAAAAAAAAATGAGAATCCTCCGCACCTTCAGGGGCTAGGCCCGCCCCAGAGTGGTTGGTGCCCTGCCGGCCGGTGGGAAAGGGGCTTGGCGCCACACCAACCAGCGCCGAAGAGCCTCCGCCAGCCAGCGCGAGTCGGCGCATGCGCAGGAGTGCCAGCGCATGCTGGTGTCATCCCCACGCATGCATGGGAGGGTTCGTCTCCACATCGGTTATCGTGGAGGACCACAGCGGCCGATGCGGGGAACTAGAGTGCCCCCACTGCACAGGCCCGCCCGTGGATCGGTGGGCCCGACTGCGGGCCAGGCCACCATGGGGGCACCTCCCGGGGCCAGATCCCCCCACGACCCCCCAGGAACCCCGGAGCCCGCCTGCGCCGCCAGGTCTCGCTGGTAAGGGACCGACAGGCGTGCGAGACTTCGGCCCATCGCAGGCCAGAGAATTCGGGCCGCCCTGGCGTGAAGAATGGCGGGGTCCGGCGCGACTCACGCCGGGGCGGTTTTGGGGGGCGGGAGAATTTAGGGGACGACAGGGGGTGGGATTCACGCTGACCCCCGGCGATTCTCCCACCCGGCTGGGGGGTCGGAGAATCCTGCCCAGAGTTAGTGGAGTTAGATAAACTCTTGATATGCAAGGGATTGAAAGGTTAATGGGGTAGGTGGGCATGTGGAGTTGTGGTTAAAACAGATCAGCCACAAACTCATTGAATGGCGTTGAAGGCTCAAGGGGCCAATTGGCCTCCTTCTGCTCCTAATTCGTGTGTTCATATATTGGTAAGGGATGGTTTAATATGGTTCTTTGCATATGTGGTTTAAAGCTTTAAGAAATGCTGTGTCTGTGGCACATATTGGAAATCATCTTGTATCAGTGTCTGACAACACCAGTTTTTGTTGATCTATTCATTTTTAATTTTACAATTAATTTCTCATTGTAACGTTCAGCATTTTTCTCTGCTATGGCCATGGACCTACATTTTCTATGATGCTCTTTTTACATAGAATTTACAGTGCAGAAGGAGGCCATTCAGCCCATCAAGTCTGCACCGGCTCTTGGAAAGAGCACCCTACCCAAGGTCAACACCTCCACCCTATCCCCATAACCCAGTAACCCCACCCAACACTAAGGGCAATTTTGGACACTAAGGGCAATTTATCATGGCCAATCCACCTAACACCTTTGCAATGTATTTGATGAAACATGGAGCATATATAGGTGTGATTTAACCACTGTGTTGCGCCCGGCGTGGATCAGGGCATGCTGGGTAAATCGTGGGAAAGGCCAAAATTGAGATTCGCGCCGGGCTGGAGGCAGCTTGCAATTTACCCGGGCCGCTCCCAATGGCGAGTTCCGGATCTCACCCAAAGATTGCCAGCGTATCATTACCCTCATATTTATTCATAGGCCAGCTGGATTGAGCTCCAGAAGCTTCTGAGTCATCTTGCGCTGTCAGTTTTGGCAGCTCCCTATTGTCCGCACCATGGTGTAGATGCCCTCAACGACGGCCCTCAGTGGCTGGGCTGTTCTCTGAAGTGCCTCGGCAGTGTCCACCTGCGTCTGGGTCATGTCCCTTAGTGACTTGGATGTATTGTTGAAGCTCTCAGCCATGGTTATCACAGACTGAACCATGCCTTGAACCATGCCTTGGGCACTATTACTCAAGGCATGAATAGAACATAGAACATTATAGTGCAGTACAGGCCCTTCGGCCCTCGATGTTGAGCCGACCTGTGATCCAATCTAAAGCCCATCTATACTATTCCATTATCATCCATATGTTTATCCAATGGCCATTTAAATGCCCTTAATGTTGGCGAGTCCACTAGTTTTGCAGGCAGGGCATTCCACGCCCCTACCACTCTCTGAGTAAAGAACCTACCTCTAACATCTGTCCGATATCTATTTCCCCTCAATTTAAAGCTATGTCCCCTCGTGCTAGCCATTATCACCCGAGGAATAAGGCTCTCACTGTCCACCCTATCTAATCCTCTGATCATCTTGTATGCCTCTATCAAGTCACCTTCTTCTCTCTAACGAAAACAGCGTCAAGTCCCTCAGCTTTCCTACCAGGCAACATCAAGGTAAATCTCCTCTGCACCCTTTCCAATGCTTCCACATCCTTCCTATAATGCGGCCACCAGAACTGCACGCAATTCTCCAGATGCGGCCGCACCAGAGTTTTGTACAGCTGCAGCATGACTTCATGGCTCCAAAACTCAATCCCTCTACCAATAAAAGCTAACACACCGTAAGCCTTCTTAACAACCCTATCAACCTGGGTGGCAACTTTCAGGGATCTATGTATATGGTCACCAAGATCGCTCTGCTCATCCACACTACCAATAATCTTACAATTAGCCCAGTACTCTGTATTCCTGTTACTCCTTCCAAAATGAATCACCTAACACTTTTCTGCATTAAACTCCATTTGCCACCTCTCAACCCAGCTCTGCAGTTCATCTATGTCCTTCTGTAACCTGCAACATCCTTCCACACTGTGCACAACTCCACCGACTTTAGTTTCATCTGCAAATTTACTCACCCATCCTTCTAGGCCCTCCTCCAGGTCATTTATAAAAATGACAAACAGCAGTGGCTCCAAAACAGATCCTTGTGGTACACCTCTAGTAACTGAACTCCAGGCTGAACATTTCCCATCAACCACCACCCTCTGTCTTCTGACAGCTAGCCAATTTCTGATCCAAACCGCTAAATCACCCTCAATCCCATGCCTCCGAATTTCCTGCAATAGACTACCGTGGGGAACCTTATCAAACGCTTTACTGAAATCCATATACACCACATCAACTGCTTTACCCTCGTCCACCTGTTTGGTAACCTTCTCAAAGAACTCAATAAGGTTGTGAGGCATGACCTACCCTTCACAAAACCGTGTTGACTATCCCTAATCAGATTATTCCTTTCTAGATTTACTGGGGCAGCACGGTAGCATGGTGGTTAGCATAAATGCTTCACAGCTCCAGGGTCCCAGGTTCGATTCCCGGCTGGGTCACTGTCTGTGCGGAGTCTGCACGTCCTCCCCGTGTGTGCGCGGGTTTCCTCCGGGTGCTCCGGTTTCCTCCCACAGTCCAAAGATGTGCGGGTTAGGTAGATTGGCCATGCTAAATTGCCCGTAGTGTCCTAAAAGTAAGGTTAAGGGGGGTTGGGTTACGGGTATAGGGTGGATACGTGGGTTTGAGGAGGGTGATCATTGCTCGGCACAACATCGAGGGCTGAAGGGCCTGTTCTGTGCTGTACTGTTCTATGTTCTATGTTCTAGATGATTATAAATCCTATCTTTTATAATCCTTTCCAAGACTTTTCCCTCAACAAAAGTAAGGCTCACTGGTCTATAGTTACCAGGGTTATCTCTACTCCCCTTCTTGAACAAGGGGACAACATTTGCTATCCTCCAGTCTTCTGGCACTTTTCCTGTAGACAATGACGACATAAAGATCAAAGCCAAAGGCTCTGCAATCTCCTCCCTAGCTTCCCAGAGAATCCTAGGATAAATCCAATCTGGCCCAGGGGACTTATCTATTTTCACCCTTTCCAGAATTGCTAACACCTCCTCCTTATAAACCTCAAGCCCGTCTAGTCTAGTAGCCTATATATCAGTATTATTCTCGACAACATTGTCTTTTTCCTGTGTGAGTAATGACAAACACGGTAGCATTGTGGTAAGCACAATCGCTTCACAGCTCCAGGGTCCCAGGTTCGATTCCGGCTTGGGTCACTATCTGTGTGGAGTCTGCACATCCTCCCCGTGTGTGCGTGGGTTTCCTCCGGGTGCTCCGGTTTCCTCCCACAGTCCAAAGATGTGCAGGTTAGGTGGATTGGCCATGATAAATTGCCCTTAGTGTCCAAAATTGCCCTTAGTGTTGGGTGGGGTTACTGGGTTATGGGGATAGGATGGAGGTGTTAACCTTGGGTAGGGTGCTCTTTCCACGAGCCGGTGCAGACTCGATGGGCCGAATGGCCTCCTTCTCTACTGTAAATTCAATGAAAACATATTCATTTAGCGCATCTCCTATCTCCTCAGACTCCATGCACAACTTCCCACTATTGTCCTTGACTGGCCCTACTCTTACCCTAGTCATTCTTTTATTTCTGACATACCTATAGAAAGCTTTAGGGTTTTCCTTGATCCTACCTGCCAAAGACTTCTCATGTCCCCTCCTGGCTCTTCTTAGCTCTCTCTTTAGGTCCTTCCTAGCTAACTTGTAACTCTCAAGTGCCCTAACTGAACCTTCACATCTCATCTTTACATAAGCCTCCTTCGTCCTCTTGGCAAGTGATTCAGCTACTTTAGTAAGCCACGGTTCCCTTGCTCGACCACTTCCTCCTGCCTGACAGGTGCATACTTATCAAGGACACGCAGTAGCTGTTCCTTGAACAAGTTCCACATTTCAATTGTGCCTATCCTCTGAAGTTTCCTTCCCCATCCTATGCATTCTATGTCTTGCCTAATCGCGTCATAATTGCCTTTCCCCAGCTATAACTCTTGCCTTGCGGTATATACCTATCCCTTTCCATTGCTAAAGTGAACATAACCAAATTGTGGTCACTATCACCAAAATGCTCACCTACCTCCAAATCTAACACCTGTCCTGGTTCCTTAGGCAGTACCAAACCAATGTGGCCTCGCCTCTTGTTGGCCTATCTACATACTGTGTCAGGAAACCCTCCTGCACACATTGGACAAAAACTGGCCCATCTAAAGTACTCAAACTATAGCATTTCCAGTCAATATTTGGAAAGTTAAAATCCCCCATAACAACTGCCCTGTTACTTTCGCTCCTATCCAGAATCATCTTTGCAATCCTTTCCTCTACATCTCTGGAACTTTTCGGCGGCCTATAGAAAACCCCTAACAGGGTGACCTCTCCTTTCCTGGTTCTAACCTCAGTCCATACTACCTCAGTAGACGAGTCCGCATCAAACGTCCTTTCTGTCACCGTAATACTGTCCTTGACTAACAATGCCACCCCTCCCCCTCTTTTACCACCTTCCCTGAGCTTCCTGAAATATCTAAACCCTGGAACCTACAACAACCATTCCTGTCCCTGCTCTATCCATGTCTCCGAAATGGCCACAACATCGAAGTCCCAGGTACCAACCCATGCTGCAAGTTCACCCACCTTATTCCGGATGCTCCTGGCGTTAATGTAGACACACTTCAAACCACCTTCCTGCCTGCCGGTACATTCCTGTGACCTTGAAACCTTACTCATGACCACACTACTCTCATCCTCCTGTATACTGGAGCTACAATTCAGGTTCCCACCCCCTGCTGAATTAGTTTAAACCCTCCTGAAGAGCATTAGCAAATTTCCCCACCAGGATATTGGTACCCCTCTGGTTCAGGTGTAGACCACCCCGTTTGTAGAAGTCCCACCTACCCCAGAATGATCCCCAATTATCCAGGGATCTGAATCCCTCCCTCCTGCACCATCCCTGTAGTCACGTGTTCAACTGTTCTCCCTCTCCCTATTCGTCATCTTGCTAGCATGTGGCATGGGTAACAACCCAGAGATAATAACTCTGTTTGTTCTAGCTCTAAGTTTCCACCCTAGCTCCCTGAATACCTGCCTTACATCCCCATCCCTTTTCCTACCTATGTCGTTGGTGCCTGTGTGGACCACGACTTGGGGCTGCTCCCCCTCCCCCTTAAGGATCCCGAAAACACGACCCGAGACATCATGGACCCTGGCACCTGGGAGGCAACACACCAACCGTGAATTTCTTTCGTTCTCACAGAATCTCCTATCTATCCCCCTAACTATGGAGTCTCCAATGACTAATGCTCTACTCCTCTCTCCCCTTCCCTTCTGAGCAACAGGGACAGACTCTGTGCCAGAGACCTGTACCCCATGGCTTACCCCTGGTAAGTCGTCCTCCCCCACCAGTATCCAAAGCGTTATACTTGTTACTAAGGGGAATGACCATAGGGGATCCCTGTACTGGCTGCTTCTTCCCAGCCCCTCTCACTGTCATCCATTTATCTTCATTCTTTGGAGTAACTACATCCCTGAAGCTTCTATCTATGGCCACCTCTGCCGCCCAAATGATCCGAAGTTCATCCAGCTCGAGCTCCAGTTCCCCAGTGAGCTTTTTGAGGAGCTGGAGATGGGTGCACTTCCCACAGGTAAAATCAGCAGGGACACTGATGGTGTCCCTCACCTCAAACATTCTGCAGGAGGAACATTGCACTGCCTTCCCTGCCATCCCCTCTGGATAACTTGCGGAGAAAACAAGAAAAAGAAAAGAGCTTACCTGATATTTACCTGATGTCATGCTCCAGGCTTTCCACTGTGGTCATCACTGTGTTGGCCTCGATGCTACCCATTGTTGGCATCATCCAGGGCTCCCGTAACCTTTTGAACTACTCCAATCGGATATGCACTCGCTGGAATGTCACTGACATCACCTCCTGATTGTCACGGCTGTGTCCTATCATCTGCATCTGCTCTGGGAGAACCTTATCCAGAGGCTTGGCATCTGACTGGGACCAAGCAAAGTCCTGGGATCCAGCAGACGTGGACCATCCAACTGCTGAAGTCCCTTGGATGTTCCTGCCTCCACTTGATGTGCATCAGTAACTATGTGGCGTTCGCCAGATTGTGTCCCAGAACACCTTCCACTAATTCCCCAGCGAGGTGTGTATACCTACATTGATGGAAGGTCGGCTTACAGCAGTGACGCCTCAATGGTGCTCTCCTCAGAGCTCTCTGGACGGTCCAGCCTCATCAGATGCTGCAAGACAATAGACATGTGGTCAGTGAGAAGAAAGGATCATCTTGCCTGACAAGAACTATTCACCTGAGACAGGTCATTGATGCACGATCAATTGCACAAAGACGAGAGTTGGATACAATCGAGGCTTTAATACGCTAAGATGTGTGGCCTCCCTCAGCAGCTGGCGAAATGGCTGCTGTACAAGGAGCACACATATTTAGACTCCACCTACTGGGCAGAGCCAGCAGGCAGGGAACTACCCCCGTACCTGTAATGCAGGGCCTTACCACAAATCATCTAATATATACATGAGTGATAACTACCACATTCACCCCGTGTTAAAATTGAGTCCGACGGGGATGGTGGAGAACTATATACAAGTACATGATATAAAATATAGAGAGAAAGAAAAATTGAGTCCAGCGGGGTGGAGGAGAACTATATACAAGTACATATTTTTTAAAATACAGAGAGATAGAAAATAGAGTCCAGCGGGGTGGAGGAGAATTATACAGAAGGATGATGTTTCAAGAGTCCCGATCAAGTTACAGGTTCAGTCAGTCCGGAGCCTTGATATGCCGCTGGGAGCGCCGCAGCGGTGGCGGCGATTCCGGTGTTGGTCTAGTCCTCGGTGACTCCGGGAGCGTGCCGAAATCCTTGTCGTCCTCGGGCATGGGCAGGGGAGGATGGATTGTCCTGGGGCGGGAGTTGCGGCTGGTGCGCCAGGGAAGGGGAGGGTGGGGCTGGGATCGGAAGGGTGTGTGTGTGGGGAACCTGCTGGCGCCAGGTCCCTGAGGGAGACAGTATCTTGGCGGCCGTCGGGGTATGCTATGTAGGCGTACTGTGGGGGTTGGTGTGGAGTAGCTGTACCCTTTCATCCAACGGGCCCGCCTTGTGGAGTCGTACGTGCTTATGGAGGATTATGGGTCAAGGAGCTGCGAGCCAAGTCGGGAGCGACACCCTGGAGGTGGACCTCCTGGGGAAGGCAAAGAGGCGTTTATGGGGTGTGTCATTAGTCGCAGTGCATAGGAGTGACCGAATGGAGTGCAGTGCGTCGGGAAGGACTTCCTGCCAGCGGGAAGCCGGGAGATTTCTTGACCGTAGGGCCAGCTGGACGGCTCACCAGACTGTCCCAATCTCCCTCTCCACTTGCCCATTTCCCCAGGGGTTATAGCTGGTCATCCTGCTCGAGGCGATACCCTTGTTTAGCAGAAACAGACGCAGCTCATCGCTCATGAATGAGGATCCCCTGGCGCTGTGGACGTAGGCGGGGAAGCCGAACAGATTGAAGGTGGTGTTGAGGGCTTTGATGACGGTGGCAGACGTCATATTGGGCATGGCAAAGGGGAATCTGGAGTACTCATCGACCACACTGAGGATGTACGTGTTACGGTCGGTGGAGGGGAGGGGCCCTTTGAAGTCCACGCTGAGGCGTTCAAAGGGGCGGGAGGCCTTCACCAGGCGCGCACGGTCTGGCCGGTAGAGGTGCGGTTTACACTCTGCGCAGACCTGGCAGTCTCTGGTGATTGCCCTGACTTCTTCGACTGAGTAGGGCAGATTGCGGGCCTTAATGAAGTGGTACAACCGTGTGACCCCCGGGTGACAAAGATTGTCGTGCAGAGTCCGGAGTCGGTCCACCTGTGCGATGGCACATGTGCCTTGGGATAGGGCACCGGGGGGCTCGTTGAGCTTACCGGGGCGATACAAAATCTCATCGTTGTAGGTGGACAGCTCGATCCTCCACCTCAAGATTTTATCGTTTTTGATCTTGCCCCGCTATGTGTTGTTAAACATGAAGGCTACTGATCGTTGGTCAGTGAGGAGAGTGAATCTCCTGCCGGCCAGGTAATGCCTCCAATACTGCACAGCTTCAACGATGGCTTGGGCCTCTTTTTCGACAGAAAGTGCTGAATTCCAGAGACATGAAGTGTTTGTGAAAAGGATACCACGGGCCTGCCTGCCTGGTAGAGTGTGGCGGCTAGAGTGATGTCTGATGTGTCGCTCTCGACTTGAAACGGTAGCGTCTCGTTGACTGCATGCATCGCGGCCATGGCGATGTCGGCCTTGATACGGTTGAAGTCCTGGTGAGCCGTGGCCGTCAGGGGAAACAGAGTGAATTGAATGAGTGGACGGGCCTTGTCCGCATAATTTGGGACCCAATGGGCGTAGTAAGAAAAGAACCCCAGGCATTGTCTGAGGGTCTTGGGGCAGTGGGGGAGGGGGAGTTCCATGAGGGGGTGCATGCGGTCGGGATCGGGCCCCAGAACTCCGTTCTGTACCACATAACCGAGGATGGCTAAGCGGTTTGTGCTGAATACGCACTTCTCCTTGTTATAAGTTAGGTTGAGGAGAGTGGCGGTGTGGAGAAATTTGGCAAGGTTGGTGTCATGGTCCTGCTGATCGTGGCCGCAGATGGTGACTTTATCCAGGTACGGGAAGGTGGCCCGCAGTCCGTACCGGTCAACCATTCGGTCCATTTCCCGTTGGAAAACCGAGACCCCGTTGGTGATGCCAAAGGGAACCCTGAGGAAGTGGTAAAGGCGGCCATCTGCTTCGAAGGCAGTGCATGGGCGGTCCGCCTTACGGGTGAGGAGCTGGTGGTAGGCAGATTTCAGGTCCACAGTTGAGAAGACCCGGTACTGTGCAATCTGATTGACCATATCAGATATGCGAGGGAGAGGGTACGTGTCGAGCTACGTGTACCTGTTGATGGTCTGGCTGTAGTCCACGACCATCCTGTGTTTCTCCCCAGTTTTCACCACTACCGCTTGGGCTCTCCAGGGGCTGTTGCTGGCCTCGTTAATGCCTTCCCGAAGCAGTCGCTGGACTTCAGACCTGATGAAGGTCCTGTCCTGGGCGCTGTACCATCTTCTCCTGGTGGCGACAGGTTTGCAATCCGGAGTTAAGTTTGCAAATAGGGAAGGTGGGTCGACCTTTAGGGTCACGAGGCCGCACACAGTAAGGGGTGGTAGGGGCCCGCCAAATTTCAGTGTTAGGCTCTGGAGGTTGCACTGGAAGTCCAGGCCAAGTAGCGCAGAGGTTGGGCAGGATGTAGAAGCTGAAGCCGCTGAACTCTACGCCCTGGACGGTGAGGGTGGCTACGCAGTACCTCCAGATCGCCACGGTGTGGGATCCGGAGGCCAGGGAGATTCTCTGATTGGCGGGGTGTACCGTGAGGGAGCAGCGCCTTACCGTATTGGGATGAATGAAGCTCTCGGTGCCCCTGGAGTCCAACAGACAGGAGATCTCATGCCCATCGATCTTCACGTTGGTGGAAGCAGTTGACAGGTTGTGTCTGGCGAGACTGGTCAATCGTGACCGAGGTGAGACCCGGCTGGTCGTCGATGGTGGCAGGCGATGAGTTGCCCGGTGGGCATGGGTCCTGGTAAGATGGCAGCGCCCACGAGCCGCACGTGTCGTGAAGAAGACAAGATGTCGGCGCCCGATGATCCTGGGGAGAACAAGATGGCGGCGCCCACGAGCCGCACGTGTCATGAAGAAGACAAGATGTCGGCGCCCGATGATCCTGGGGAGAACAAGATGGTGGCGCCACGGGCCGCACGTGGTCCGAGGAGAGGAAGATGGCGGCGCCCACTGATCACACGTGGTCCAACGAGGTGAAGATGGTAGCGCCCACTGTTCGCACATGGGGGGAGTCGGAATAATAGCGGTGACTGCGCGGGCTTGGCACACCGCAGCAAAGTGTCCCTTTTTGCCGCATAGCTTACAAAGGGCACTCCAGGCCGGGCAGCGCTGTCGGTGGTGTGTAGGCTGCCCACAGAAGTAACATTTGAGACCCACGGGGCTGGTTGGCTGCCGCGCAGCACAGGTGTGGGGTTGGCTGAGGGGGGTCGCTGGTGAGGTCCACGATGGGGCGGCCGTCTGCGGAGTCCACAATGCGCAGGAGGGGTGGGCCGCGCGGCCGGGGGCGTAGGCCTGGATGTTGCGCAAAGCAACCGTAAGCGAGAGCGCTAGCTTTTTAGTCTCTGCTAGATTGAGTGCGGCCCCCTCTATGAGGCGCTGTCGGATGTAATCGGACCCTGTCCCTGTGACAAAAGCGTCTCTCATGAACAAGTTTGAGTGTTCCGTCGCCGTGACGGCCTGGCAGTCACAGTCTCTAACTAGGGGAATCAGGGCACGCCAGAAATCTTCCACTGACTCACCGGGAAGTTGACTACGAGTGGAGAGGATGTGCCTGGCGTAGAGCGTGTTAGTCCACTGGGCGTAGTTTTCTTTCAGTAGCGCCATGGCTTCTGCGTAGGTCGGCACGTCCTGGATAAGCGGAAAGACGTTGGAGCTCAGCCGCGTGTAGAGGATCTGAATCTTCTGAGCTTCAGGAATTGGGTCTGGCCCAGACCCGAGGTATGCTTTGAAACAGGCTAGCCAATGTTGAAAGTCCTTTTTGGCGTTGTCTGACTGCGGATCCAGCTGCAGGCGATCCGGCTTGATGCGGAGGTCAATCTTCTGAAAACTTTAGTCTGTGCGGAGTCTGCCCATCCTCCCCGTGTGTGCGTGTGTTTCCTCCGGGTGCTCCGGTTTCCTCCCACAGTCCAAAGATGTGCAGGTTAGGTGGATTGGCCATGATAAATTGCCGTTAGTGTCCAAAATTGCCCTTAGTGTTGGGTGGGGTTACTGGGTTATGGGGATAGGGTGGAGGTGTTGACCTTGGGTAGGGTGCTCTTTCCAAGAGCCGGTGCAGACTCGATGGGCCGAATGGCCTCCTTCTGCACTGTAAATTCTATGATAATCTAAATTCTATGACTCAGATCTCTGGGAGTCTTCCCCCATCTTGGCCCTTTCCCTCTTCTTCTGTGCTATCTTCTCCTGCGGGGACAAAGAGAGGGCACTGTGAGCCACACGCGTGATGAGTTAGGTGGCATGTGTGGGCACCGCATCTGGAAATGAAGGGGTTGTGCTGGTGGGTGCCAGCGGATTTTGAGGAACAAGTGGGTGGCACAGTGGTTAGCACTGCCACCTCACAGCTCCAGGGACCCTGGTTTGAGTCCGACCTCGGGTAACTGTGTAGAGTTTGCATGTTTTCCCCGTGTCTGCGTGGGTTTCTTCCAGGTGCTCTGGTTTCCTCCCATAGTCTAGAGATGTGCAGGTTTGGTGGCTTGACCATGATAAATTGCCCCTTATGGTAGGGTTATAGGGCTTTTGTAGTGTCGGTACAGACTCGATGGGCTGAATGGCCTCTTTCTGCACTGTAGGGATTCTATGATTCTAAGTGCAAGGATTGGATGTGGGGAATGTGCAAGGTGAAAGCCAGTGATTTGTGGGGGGATGGGGTATGGGTATTTGGGCATTTGACGGGTGGCAGGCAGAACTGATACCAGGAGAGATGTGGTAATTTACCCTTGCAGTTCAATGGAGGTTCCTGGTCTTCTTCCGACATTGGATGGTGGTCCTCCTTGTCATGCTGTCCGTACTAACAGCTTTATCCACCTTCAGACCTTTCAGTTTCCCCAGAATCTTCTCCTCAGTGATGGTCACTATACTCACCTCTGCCTCCTGATTCTCCTGGTGTCTTCCACCGTGACCAATTGTAGCCTTCACCACAAAGACACAATTTACCAGAATACAAAAGTAAACAATTCATCACCTGTGAAACGAGTCATCTTTTGTATATAAGGACTGATGGTTTTTCTCAAGCACTCTTTTATACATGGCTATGGACCTGCAATTTCCTAAGCGTCACTTCCTGCGATCATTATACCTTACGGGGTGCCCAATCGTGGAATATGGTGCACTGAGCATGTCAGTAATGTTGAGTTTCCTCACAGTAACACCCTCAGAATTCCATGCTAATGGAATGTAAGAAGCGATACCGCACTGCTTCAAGCAAGCTGCCATGAGGTGAGAACCACCTCAGTCCTACAACTCCCTTATAGAGGATGGGTTCTCAAACAACGCTTGTGATTCTGACTGTCAGACTACACTTAGGAGAAGTATCAGTCAAAGAAGTGTAGAATGACTCACATTGGATAACGTAGTGTTAAGAAAGAGTGGGTTACTGCCATTTTAGACATGGTTAGTTTTCCACTGAAATGATGCATTCCTACAACACCAAATCTTTTTAAGGGTCAAATACTCACTAAAATATATCAAATATTGAATGACCAAGGTAAAGTAAAGTTTTCATACGGTATTTTAACATTACGCAGCAGAGTATTGTCATTGGTCGTAAGTGTAACCAGTGAAAAATAAATTCAAGAGACTTTGATGTTTGGAGGAGGTGCATTTTGTCAACAGCGTAACATGCCCAACAATGTGCCCAGAAGTGAGTGCCACATCTCCTCTCTTGTTTGTTCCCATTTGTCACATGATTAACAATTACAATGTAAAGTGCCGGCAGTGTGGATGGAAGACACATACGATCATATGGTCGTGGATGCTTCTCAGGGATGAGACCTTCTGTCTGCTGACAATTCAACAGCGATGGATAGCCTATAAAAGAACTGCCAAAACTTTCCTTCCCAGCACTATTTCTATTAACATAAGACTTGTGAGCGCATTCAACATCCTGGGGTTACCATTGATCAGAAACTAAACTGGTCTAGCCATATTAATACTGTGGCTGCCAGGGCAGGTCAAAGGCTAGGAATCCTATGGCGAATAACTCACCTCCTGACCCCCCAAAACCTGTCCACCATCTACAAGGCACAAGTCAGGAATGTTATGGAATACTCTCCACACTTGCCTGAATTAATGCAGCTCCAACAACACTCAAGAAACTCAACAGCATCCAGGAAAAAGCAGCCCGCTTGATTACTCCCAACTTCTACAAACATTCAAACCCTCCCCTACCGACGAACAGTGGAAGCATCGTATACCATCTGCAAGATGCATTGCAGTAACTCACCAAGGTTCCTTAGACAGCACCTTCCAAACCCACGGCCACTACCATCTAGAAGGACAAGAGCAGCGACACCTGGGAACTCCACCACCGGGAGGATCCCCTCCAAGTTACCCACCACCCCGACTCAGAAATATATCACCATTTCTTCACTGTCGCTGGGGCAACATTCTGGAACTCCTTCCTTTACAGCACAGTGGGTGTAACTATATAATTTCTGGACCACATTATCCAACATCCTGCTACCTTCGGGATCTGTGAATAAGTTCTCCTAGATCCCTCTGTTCCTTTTCACCTCTCAGTCAATTTATTGTGTATGCTTTTCCCCTGTTTGCCCTCCCCAAATGCATTCTCTCACGCTTTTCTGGATTCAATTTCCTATTTTTCTGTCCACCTGACCAGTTCATTGAAATCTTCCTGCAGTCTACAGTTTTCTTCCTTACCATCAACCACATACCCAATTTTTATATCATCTGTAAATTTAATCATGCTTCCTTAAGTCTAAATCATTGATATGGACCACTGAAAGGAAGAGACTGAGTGTAGAACCGATTGCCTAATTTGTGTGAACCAATGATAGATTGATCAGACTTAATTCTTGCCAATGTAATTTGACATGGAAGGATGGATCCAGAAAAGGTATGTGATGCAATACATGTTAAACATGGACTAACACAATACAGAGGATATATGGAATGATGGATTAAATTACTCTGTCCCATATCTACAAAACATTGCTGTGCCCTTAAAAAGCAGAATAAACATACTTTTTAAAAATATCGGTATAGGATATTCCTCCTGCGTTCAGAAATGAGTGACTTGCAAACCAGAATACAAATACTTTGCACACTCTGCACATGGCTGTTGCCATGATGTGAAATGTTTTTAAAAATTGCAGCTCATTGTCATATTGGCCAGCACATAGCTAGTAGCAACAGTCTCGGCTGTTTCAAGTTGTTCCACAACAAAATAAGGCTTAAAAGTAACAGACTGAGGGTATGCCACAGGGCAATTCAGGTTCAGATTTCCTATCGCACTCTAAACAGAAAATGCAATGACCAATTATTTATCTGTTGTCAAGAAGCCATCCACACTTCTCAGGATTGAATTTCAGTTTGTAAATTGACACATTTGTGAACTTCATGGTCAAATCCAGCACTAGTTACTAACAACTAACATATGGTGAGCATCAATATGGTTTCTGTTTATCGTTCGTTCTACACAGTATAAATGAACAAACATCTGCCTTTTGCTTTCCAGAAATGCACTGGAAATAATTTACTGATGATTTGTTTCGACTTGAAGATTTTTCACGTATTGTCATCACATATGCTTTTGCAGGCTGGATGTCTCTTTTAAGATGAAAATGGGGTGACCCAGTTTGCATTATCCACTATTGCCATTCGAAGAAGTCACTCTTTTGTAATTAATACAAATGTCTCACTAAAAGACAACCGAATAATTTTCACAACCAGTGAACTGCACAGTTGATGTACTAAATGAAAATATTGCTCATGGGTTATTGAACTTATGCCACATCAGTAGTTATTGAGTATTCTCTTTGTTGGTAAAATTATTTTGTTTTAAAGGACATGAGCCTTTCTGCAGTGGCAAGAGTAGCAACATCACAAGATCAAATATTTCAAAAAAAAAAGATTAGCAATGCACAGATCAGTTTGCATTCATAAAGACAAAATACACGTTTTAATCTATTGGGTGTGCAAGCCTTTCAGTTCAGGCCAGATAACTTACAGATCCAGATCCTGCACTATTATTGCATTGTTCATGTGATGCAACTGACAAACATAAACCTTTTAATTGGGCCGGAGACAAGCTCAGCACCTAATTAGCGGCACTGAGCATAGCCACGAGGTGGGAGCTGCCTGCAGACCATGGGCTGCAAAGGCAGATCACAGCCATGATGGGGTCTGTCGCTGGTTTGCTGAAGACAGCTG
This sequence comes from Scyliorhinus canicula, assembly GCF_902713615.1. Lineage (NCBI taxonomy): Eukaryota > Metazoa > Chordata > Chondrichthyes > Carcharhiniformes > Scyliorhinidae > Scyliorhinus > Scyliorhinus canicula. The sequence continues at coordinate 145,018,095 of NC_052153.1, read as the reverse complement.
GAGCTATTTGGACAGCCAGCAGGACCATCTCTAACAAATATGGCCAAATGGTCAAATGAGAGGTCATGCAGAGATCTCAGCACAAAAACCCCGAGGTACTGAGATTTCTACTTCATAAAAATGCTCTACGTCCCCCACATTGAACCCAACAGCTGTGCACTAACATGCACCAGACTGTTCAAGTTTGCTAATTTTAAATTTAAAACTGCAATCTTGTCCTCCCAAGTCCACGAACAAGTTCCTCAAAGGGTTCAACAGGCTGTTAATTAGAGGCGAGAGGCTTCCCACTTGCTCTCCCCTGCCTCTCACTTTGAAAATTGGAACGTATCCCAGAGGTGTCATGATCCATAGATACCCTCCAGGAAAGTGATTTTCTAATTGTGCCTGCTTCCATTCCCGATCCCACCACTATTTGAAACTCCAGGCAATATGTGAGAAACAAAAAACAATAAGTGAATTTATCAGTGGCACGAATTAGGTGCGTACCAGAAACTCGAACAAACAAATTCACCGACGTATCATGTAGAGTTGATGTTCATAATGCAAATAGAGTGAATGGAAATTTTGATGCATGCATGTAAAAACATAGGAGTAAACCATCCAGTCCCGCAAACATCTGAGATATCTCCACTCCTTCCATTCTGGCCTCTTGAGCATCCAAGAAATTACTTGTTCCACTATTATTACATGTCCATGTCTTCAGATGCTGAAGCTCCAAGCTCAGTAATCCACACTACCCCCCCCCCCCCCCCCCCCCCCCCCCCCCCCACATCCCCACAACCCCCAAACCTTCTGCCTCTCTACATTTCCTTTCAGTCCGAAAAAAACTATTCCTTCGTCTTCCCTAATATGTCCTCAGGGCATGTTCTCAACTTTTGTTTGATAGTGCTCTTGTGGACATTTTACTACTTTAGTGGTGTGATATAAATGCAATTTTCTGATGCTGTTCAATTAGAATTCCATTTGTAAATAAGATTTTTTTCTAACATTGCATGGCCTATGAGTGTCAGTGGCAGGACCAGCATTTGTTGTCCATCCCTTGATCTGAGCAGCTTACTAGGCCATTTCAGAGGGCAATCAAGAGTCAACCACATTGCTGTGTGTTTGGAGTCACATTTTGGCCAGACAAGGTAAGGATGGCAGATTTCTGTCTCTTAAGGACATTTGTGGGAAACCGGATGGGTATTTGCAACAACTAATAATATTTGTGGTACCATTACTGAAATGAGTACAGATTTGACGCGATTTGCAAAATAAGCAAATGTGATGTGAGTAAAAAACCTTTTCACACAAGTGGTTCAGGCCTGAAATGCACAGCCTGAAAGTGCAGTGGGGACTGGTTCAATTGAGGCATTGAAGAGGGCATCAGATGATTATTTGATATGCAGGAGTATGGGGAAAAGTCAGGGGAATGGCACTAAGCCATAATGTTAATTCGAAGAGCCAGTGCAGACACAAGGGGCAGGATTCCCTGAACCTGAGGCTAAGTGTTGATGCTGTCGTAAACGGCGTTGCGTTTCTCAATAGCGTCAACATGGCCTCAGGAGCAGCAATTCTGACGCCTACAGGGGACCAGCACGGCATTGGAGCAACCCACGCCGCTCCAGCTGCCGATCCCCGGTGTCAGATGGGCTTCGCGGGTCTGCGCATGCACAGTGGGACCGGCGGCAATGCGTGCATGCGCAGTGTGGCTCCCTTCTCCGCGCCGGCCTCGACGCAACATGGTGCAGGGCTACAGGGGCCGGCGTGGAACCAAAGAGGCCCCCAGCCCGAGAGGCCGGCCCATCGATCGGTAGGCCCCAATCGCGGACCAGGCCTCAGCGGAGGAGGTCCCCCCCCCCCCCCACCAACCAGGGCGTCCCCAGATGCATCCGTGCCGAGGTTCCGACGGGTAAGGGCAGGTGTGGATGGTGCCGACGGGACTCGGCTTTTTATGCGTTGCCGCATGGCCCATCCCGGGCCGAGATTCACCGGGGGGGGGGGGGGGGAGCATCCGTAGAGCGGCCCCCAACCGGTGCCGCAATGACCGTGCCGGCATCAATGGCGCCAATTCTACGCTCTCCAGAGAATTGGCGGACCGGCGTCGGGGCTACATTCTAGATTTTTATTAATTGAATTCAAATTCTAGTAACTGCTGTGATAAGATTTGAACCCATGCACCCAGAGCATCAGCCTACACCTTTGGCTTACTAGGGCAGTGACAATGTCGCTATGCCATTGCCTCCCCTAAATACTGCCCTAAAAAATACACAGATTTTATGCAAATAAAGTTCTGTGTTCATTTTTGCCATACTCTCATTTTTTGTTGCATTGGATGAATGCATGAGGCGTTTATATTTCCATCTTATTAAGAAACTTTTCAAAAGTTTTTGATGGTGAAGATCTTTTTGAGGCTTAGTGGGGAGTCAAACAGATGGGAGTGACGTGACTTTTTCAGTGAGTCAATCTTTATCAAAAGCATGGATTATCAGTTGTGAAATTCTATTACTGGCTAGCTTGTTTCATGTCTTCCCCTTCCTGTGCATTTGGTCCTTTCACAATCCCAACCCGCTCTCCCCAGCCTTCATCACCATCTTCCACAACTCCCTAAATCAGCAAGCCATTCATCATCATAATGTTATTTAGTATGCAGTGGGGTACAGACACTGAGGCCCCAGTATTTTCACAGGGTGTGGAGGGAAATTGGGGCATTGGGAAGCTCAGAAATGCTTGCTACTCAGAGATCCTGTCAAACTGAAAAAAACTGGTTGGCTGTTGCCGGGAAGCCTTGCTTGAAAGCCTTGGACTGTGTGGGCAGAAGCAGAATTGAGGGAGGGAGAGAGGAATTGAAGGAGGGAGAGATCACAAAGTGTGCTTAAAAGGATCATTCACCGGGGATAAGATTGTGAGTCAGTGGAAGACAGTTAGGGGAATATCGAAGAGATCAGGATTCAGTGGATGAGGCATTTTGAATGAAATGAAAATCACTTATCGTCACAAGGAGGCTTCAAATGAAGTTACTGTGAAAAGCCCCTAGTCGCCATATTCCGGCGCCTATTCGGGGAAGCTGGTACGGGAATTGAACCGTGCTGCAGGCCTGCCTTGGTCTGCTTTAAAAGCCAGCGATTTAGCCCAGTGTGTTAAATTTTGAGGGGCAAACTTTGGATTGATGGGAGAGAGACCAACTGTGGGGAATGAAACAGGTTTGTTTAAAGAGCCAGTGGGAAGCACTCTTGCACAAGCAATGCTGGAAAAGCACTTAACTTCTGAATCATATCCTTATCACCTTCTTTCGGCTGCTGGGCTTCCCAAGCTCTGCGGAAAGTTTGCATGACTGGCCATGCAGGGAGCACGAGGTTTATTTGTCCCTTATTCAGAAGCACTCCGTGCCCAATCTGGTTGCTGAGTTCCCTCACCCCCTCCTCTTCAACCGCCACTCTGCAACCATCTTCCCAGCATATTTCACCTGTGTCTGGGTCCTTGCTTCATTCTAGGCCTTGGGAGCATGTAGTACCAGCCACAGCCACTGCCTCCTTAGTGGCACTGCAGCTCTCAGCAGGTGGGACCTCTGTCCCTGGGGTCTTTAATCACAGAATTACCCAGTGCAGAGGAGGTCCTTTGGCCCATTGGGTCTGAAAAATACCACACCTACCTACCTAATCCCATTGGCCAGCGCTTGACCCATAGCCTTGAATTAATGACAAGCCAAGTTCTCATCCAAGTACTTTTTAAAGGGTGTGAGGCAACCTGCCTCTAACACCCTCTTAGACAGTGCACTCCAGACTGTCACCACCCTCTGGGTAAAAAGATTTTTCCTCACATCACCCTTAAATCTCCTGCACCTCACCGTAAACTTGTATTACCTTGCGACTAACCCTTCAACCAAGGGTAGCAGCTGCTCCCTATTTACCTGCCGATGCCCCTCCCAATCTTGTGCACTTCGATCAGGCCATACATCAGTCTTTTCTGCTCCAGTGAAAACAACCCAAGTCTATACAACCTCTCTTCATAACTTAAATGTTCCAACCCAGGCAACATCCTGATGAATCTCCACTGCACCCCCTCCAGTGCAATCACATTCTTCCTATAATGTGGCGACCAGAATTACACGCAGTACTCCAGCTGAGGCCTCACCAAATATCTGTACAACTCGAACATGGCCTCCCTGCTTTTGTAATCTATGCCTCGATTGATAAAGGCAAATGTCCAATATTCATTTTTCACCACCCTACTAACCTGCCCTTCTGCCTTTAGAGATCTATGGACAAACCCACCAAGGCCCCTTTGTGTCTCAGAACTTCCTAGTGTCATGCCATTTATTGAATACTTCCTTGTCAAATTACTCCTTCCAAAAAGTGTATCACCTCACACTTTCAAGGTTAAGTTCCATCTGCTACTGATCTGCCCATTTGACCATCCCGTCTATGTCTTCCTTTAACCCAAAACACTCAACCTCACTGTTAACCACCTGGCCAATCTTTGTCATCTGCAAACTTACAGATCCTACCACCAAACAGTCATCTGTGTTGTTTATACGAATGATGAATAATAGGGGACCCACCACAGATGCCACTGGACACTGGCTTCCAGTCACTAAAGCAGCCGTCTGTCATCATCCTCTGCCTCCTACAGCTAAGCCAATTTTGAATCCACTTATCAAATTGGGTGTGTCCCACGTTCATTCACCTTCTTTATAGGTCTTCCATGTGGGACCTTATCAAAGGCTTTGCTGAAATCCATGTAAACGACACCAACTGCAGTACACTCATCTTCACACCTGGTCACCTCCTCAAAAAATTGAATAAAATTTGTTTGGCATGACCTCCCTCTGACAAAGCCGTGCTGCCTATCCCTGATCAAACCTTGCCTCTCCAAGTGGAGTTAGATTCTCTCCTTCAGACTTTTCTCCAATAGTTTCCCTACCTCTGACGAGAGACTCACTGGTCTGTTGTTCACTGGTTTATCTCTACAACCCTTCTTAAATAGTGGAAACACAGCTGTTCTCCAGTCCTCTTTCACCTCTCCCATAGTCAGAGAGTAATTAATAATGTGGGTCCTGGGAAGACTCGCTGCTGGCTTGCTAAGTTTAGGGGCTGGTTTAGCACAGTGGGCTAAACAGCTGGCTTGTAATGCAGAACAAGGCCAGCAGCACGGGTTCAATTCCCATACCGGCCTCCCCGAACAGGCGCCGGAATGTGGCGACTAGGGGCTTTTCACAGTAACTTCATTGAAGCCTACTTGTGACAATAAGCGATTATTATATTATTATATTATTATTATGAAGTGCCTGAGTGGCATAAGGTGTAATGGGCCTTCTCAAAAAGAGTCAACCCGGGGGCCTCACCAGCTCCCCAGCAGGCAACCGAGACCAACTTTCAACTGCACTGCCCTATGTCCCATATTTATAGCAGAATGTTGACAAGACTCAGATTAAATTAGCAGCAAATTTCCAGACTGTTCCCTCAAAAGTCAAGGAGATGAATGTGCAAACAAAATAACACCACTCTGCAGTAGCAGCACGTAAAATGCCTTTATTAATGTGAAATCCGTCTCAGTTATACATTCCTGCATCTTCTGCTGCTAGTTACAGCACTCTGGTAATAATTTGGAGCAAGTTTGAAATGGACGTTCAGGAAAATGAGCTAGAGGGGGACTTATCATGTCAACTTGACCTCACTTACATATGGCAGATTGGTTTTCCAGGTCTTACAGATTGGTAATTTTTTGGATGACGATACAATTTTAATGCAGTAATGGAGTGAAATGTTTGACAAATAGAAAGATAATTCAGAGCAAAATCTAGACACATTCAAAAGAGAAAAATGGTACATTAAGCTGCTTTCCTGGTAAGATGTAAAAAATTAAAATAAACTCTCAGTTGATGAGCAAATCAACAGCAATTCCCACAGTTCAATGTGTACTGGCTGAGAGAGGCAGGGGACAGCGTTGTGCTTGGGGAACTCTTTCCTGGTTGTTAGAATGCTATTTGCAATCCACATCCACAGTATAACATAGGTGCTGTAGCATACTGCAGTTCACACAGTCCAGCTGCTGGTTTCAAATTAGCAATCTATAATAACTGGCGAAGAAGATTAATCGTCTTTATTAATATGTGTTTTGCACTCTTCATGGAGCAATGTTTTTAATGGCACTTGCTGAAGTAGAAATACAAACTTGTCATATTCAATGACACAACACAGTTACATGACTGCCACCCTCTGAGGGTTAAGCATCGAGCTAATTTACTGAAAGTTCAGACTGACCTTGTGAGCAGCTGTCCCTCACAGCACAGTCTTGGTTTTGTTATTTTTGCTTGGGCTTTGTCAGACTGACACTAGATCTAAATGTATGTGTGTGCCGCGCAATAACTCCTAATGGAATAGGTTCCAGTGTCCTGTTACTGACCTTATCCAAGGCTGTAATTGCAGACATTTTGCAAGGTCATAGGCCACCTAGGCAGCAAAAAGGCGAGACTGATCAAGAAGTAAAAGAAGACTTTTGTTTTAGATTGTCACTCTCTTGGCTGTAGTGCAGACATATTTAGGCATAACTTAGGAAGTGGACACAATTTCTCCGGAGCCCAATTTAAGTCGGTCAGCGTGGCTAACAGATTTATTCCAATGAGACTTAAATGTGTAACTTTTAAACATTGAAGTCTTTTTGTAAATAAACAGTGACTCTACATATTCCCATTTCGATTGGAAAGTCAGCTGAAGTTATGTAAACGTAGCCCATTAAAAATCAGAAATTGGCTCTTTGCTAATCCATCTGGCTTGTAGCACACAAGCAGTAACAGAAAATGACATTTTAAACAAGGGCCAAATGGAAACCATATTTCAGGACTTTGAAATTCACTAATTTTAAAGATCTTTAAGTTACCATCAGAAAAATAGCAAAATACTAGCATCGAAATAGTGAGACAAGAATAGTTAAAATGTCAGTGTTACAATGACAATCTCAGACAAACCAGCAGAACTTTAGTCATATTGTCCACAGTAAGAGTTGTGTTGGCATGGCAATGATCAGTGTGGCATCTGGAAAAAGCTGCCATTTAGGAAAAGGCATCCAAATTATCCCACCTCTTGAGCAAGGCTAACACCAATTTCTCAAAGAGTCAAGAGTATGTGGAATTCACTTCCCTCGAAAGTAGTAGAGGCTGGGTCATTTAAATTATTCAAGGCTAAGTCTGATTTTTGATCAAGAAGGTAGTCAATGGTTATGGGGGAGGACTTGTTTGGCAAGTGTAGGAAAGAAAAGCGAAGAAGTTAAAGAAGTTAATGTGGACAAGGAAGAACCGGTGGATGTACTGTACTTAGATCTCCAGGAGGCCTTGTGATGCAGTAGTAGCACCCCTTCAACTGGATCAGAATCTCTGGGTTCAAGCTCTAAGTCAGGAATTTTTGGCCATGGAAGAAGTGATCTGGGGGAGCACGAAGAGCAGTTGGCCTCGTTGGTGGCTGAGATGGGGGTGATACAGGAGAGCCAGAAGAGGCTGAGGGAGAAAGTAGAGGATCTGGAGAATCCAGAAGGCAAATGTCCTCACATTCTTCCCAGTCCATTATCCCTCACGAACTCCCATCGCTTCCTTTGGCTTGCCAAAATAATATTCTCGCTTCTGGAAAGTCATCCACAGGCGGGCCGGGTACAATATTCCAAATTTCACCCCCTTTTTAAAGAGGGCAGCTTAATCCGATGAAACCCAGCCTGGCTCTTTGCCAGTTCTGCTCCCAGGTCCTGGTACACCCGCAGCTCATTCTCTTCCAAGGTACATTTCCTGGTCTGCCACGCCGATCAAAGGATCCTCTACTTGTCCAGAAAGTGGTGCAACCGCACCACCATCGCCCTTGGGAGCACGCCAGCCTACGGCCTCCTCATCAGCACCCTATGCGCTCGGTCAACCCCCAGGGGCTTGTCAAGGCCCCCTCCCCCATCAATTTCTGCAGCATCTTTGCCACGTACAACCCAGCCTCTGCACCTTCAATGCCTCAGACATCCTGACAATCCTGAGATTTCGCCTTCTGGGTTCTCCGTGTAAAGGATCCTCTTACAAAGTGTTAGAGGTACTTCAAGGGGATTGTAAGGAATAGGTTAACTTTCTGGCTAAGAGTTCAGAGCAGTGTTTGTTTTGTGTAAACTGGATGGGTGGGATACGTATTAATTACCTCAATATTTATTGGTTGAAGTGATACTGCTGAATTGAATTGTACAATTTGAATTGATTAGAATTGTCAATCACTGGAAATAGTTTGAAATCAGCAACCATCAAGAAATAAAATTAAGTTACACAATAGTATGAGAATGAATGTTATTTTTAAAATATTTTGGAAGATCATTGTGTCATTCAGTAAAGAAGACTGTGTGTGTGTAAATTATTCAATTAAGCCAGGGAAAGATTAATGGTAATTATTTACCTGGAATATTTGAGGGGTTAGAGGAGTGAAGGTGTTAAACACATGCTTTCATAAAGAAGCTGCAGTCAATTGGTTTTATAAGTAAATAAGTAAAATTTAGAAATTTACATTAGGAGATAGAGAAGGACCTCGGTTTTTCAGCTGTTAAATTTCAAAGATGAGTAAAAGGCTTTTACAGTTTGAAAAGGTTTCAGATTAAACAAAGGAAGGTAATTTAATGTTATTTGATCCCACCAGGGGGGGAAATAGGAAAGACATTAAAAATAATATGTTTGAAAAACTGAGTTCCAATAAGTGCTGAGAACAATGGAATTAAAGAAGAAGGGGGAAAAGAATCTGTAAGGAGCAATGTGGAGCTGATTTGGTGCTGGTTGCGTGGGGATGGCCTCCTGGAAACAACTCTGGGCTAGGAGAAGGTGAAATTTGAATCATTTATCCAGTCAAGCCAGAAAAGCCTTGGGCTGCAAAAATCAGTCTTATTCTGAAGCTTATTGGATTTCCACAGCAGAGGGGAAGTGAGTGTGTGAGGTTGTGTGGTATATCTTTATTAAAGCACAGTAGTTTTGCCCTGGGTTGTATTACTGGATTTTTATACTTAAACAAATGTAAGGAGTGTTGCCTGGAAGGTGTTTACTTCTTGGTCTGACCAAGTCGGGAGTCTTTTGGGAAAAATGATTTCTAAGACTTTTTTAACTATGAAATTGCAATCTTGTGTGCATTGGTGTTCTTTCCTCTTTATTAATGAATGTTTTACTTCTAAATTTTAAAATCCAAAAACCATTACTGGACATCTTGTAGCTGAGATCAATAATTTTCTTTTTGTTTTCACACTACAAATAAAAGGTATGGCTCATAAGCCAAGTTTCCCTCGAGGATTTGATTTGTTCAGCAATTGATGTCTGCTGTGGTCCTAACAACAAATAACTCACTATTACCACCTACACCACCACCAAGACATGACATAGAATTTTTATCTAAGGATGAACCTGGATATTCATACCCCAATTCCAAATTGTAGACCAAATATATCCAGTGCTTAATTTGTTTTCTCATTTCTTGGTACCTGGTTGAATTGCAGTGAGATGGGAAGAGGTTGTTATGTGGCTAAGCTAATTGAAGACAATTTGGGAATATGCGGAGCAAACAAGAGCAGATCATGCACCCAAATAATCAATCCACGTCCAGAAGAGGATTATGCACAAGCTCTTTCAAAAACCATGGGCTGTCCTCTTTATTTCTGAGACTTAGGGGGCAATCTTCTGGAAAAATTTCCAAGTGCTGTTGCCAGCGGGAATTGCCATGAGCGTCCCGGTGCTCGGCCCAATGAGGCCAGCAACGCTATTCAATGTTAATTTGTCCACTTAACGAAGCCTCATTGGCTTCTCACCCCAAATGCCGGCTCCCCAATTGATTTGCCAGGTCCGCGCTCGCCAGATCCCCGCTAACGTGGTCGAACAGCACTGAAGCTGCACTTGCTCAGCCAGCCCAGCCAGCTCGCAACAATGGTGCCGAGGAGACCAGGCCCAGGATTCGGGGTTGCTGGCCTAGGGAGGCTCCTGGATGAGGTGGAGGCCCTGTTCCCTCAGGGGTCCAGGGGGGTGATCCACAGGGCCCCATGGGCACTGATCGGGAGAAGGGGCACTGGGTGCCAACTTGGACCCATCCCATGGAGTGGGGACAGTGGCCAGCTGCTCGACCGAGTTCCACCCTTCTGATGAGGCTGCGTCTCGCAGGCAGCACACGGGATAGTACGGCACACTGTGCATTTGCCGTCAACAAGTAAGTGGGGGCCCTGCAGTCCCAGAGCCCTCAGAGGACACCCACCAGGGCATCAAGGGCTATGGGTCGAGGTAAGGAGCTGGCTGCTTCCACATCAGATGTGCATCCTGGGGAAACACTAAGACTTAGAGGTAGAGAAAGCTGGACCAGTCACTTTGGGGATCACTGAGGGCACCGGGGTTGGTGGGGGGGGGGGGGGGGGGGGGGGGTTAGGTAGCAAGCGGTAAAGAAGGTTAATGGCATGTTGGCCTTCATTGCGAGTGGTTTCGCGTACAGAAGCAGGGATGTGTTGCTGCAATTATACAGGGCCTTGGAGAGGCCACACCTGGAATATTTTGTGCAGTTTTGGTCTCCTTTTCTGAGGAAGGATGTTCTTGCTCTCAAAGGAGTGCAGCAAAGGTTTACCAGACTGATTTCAGGGATAACTGGACTGTCATATGGGGAGAGATTGACTAGGTTGGGATGTTCTCGCTGGAATTCAGAAGAATGAGACTTATAAAATTCTAACAGGACCAGACAGGGTAGATGCAGGGAAGATGTTCCCAATGATGAATGTGTCCAGAACCTGGGGTCACAGTCTGAGGATTCAGGGTAAACTATTTCGGACAGAGATGAGGAGACATTTCTTCACCCAAAGAATGGTGAGCCTGTGGAATTCATTACCACAGGAAGCAGTTGTTGCTAAAACATTGAATATATTCAAGAGGCGGCTAGATATATCACTTGGGGCGAATGGGATCAAAGGCTATGGGGAGAAAGCAGGATTAGGCTATTGAGTTGGATGATTAGCCATGATCGTGATAAATGGTGGAGCAGGTTCGAAGGGCCAAAAAGCCTCCTCCTGCTCCTATCTTCTATGTCTCTATGTAGGGGTGAGATTTGGGGTGGGGGCGTTGGGGGTGGCACTAACGGGAATGGGTTATTGTACAGCACATTAAACAACTTTTTGCACAACCATTATGATGCCTCCTTCACCTTCTTCCACAATGCAGGCTGAGCCCGGACCTTTTGCCCATCTCTCCAGGCAACCCGCTACCAATGGCAACCACATCCCCGGAGCTGTGTCCCATCCCCTGGGTGTTCAGATGTTGGCTGTTGCGTGTGTGGTGTTGCCTCCCGCAGTGTTCAGGCACAGTGTCCAGGTATCAAGGTGTGATTGGGATGCTAGGCACTGACTCCCACATGCTACATGACCTGTCCACCCATGGAAATCCACTTGGCATTTGTGAGTGTTCACTTAACCACATTTGCAAATTCCCTATCAGCAACAGCCATCAGCCGCACAGCCAGAGGCCTCGGTATTCGGTGGGGGTTATCAGTGGTCGGTAGGGCAGACGTACAGGGACATAGGTAGCCACTTGAATGGATACCCATGATCCTGGAGTTGGCATGGTGGTGCAGCGGTGGTTTCCCCCCTCAGCACCCCCCCCCCAATCCTCCCATGGTGGCGCACCCCTGCAGAGGGTTCCCCCACCCCAAGCTGAGTGTCCCCTATCCCCGCCGAGCACAGGGGCAGGATGCCCAGCACCCGCGGGCTCTTTGCCTGCTAGAAATGATAGCTACTCACCTCTTTGGCTCCCCACCGAAGCCCTTCTGCCAAACCCCTGAAAATATCCCAAACAGGAGAGCACGTAAGATAGAATACAGAAGATATGTATCAATGGGAAGAATCCTGTTGAACCCAAGCAAGAAGATCTCGGTCAAAGGTCACGCCTATTTGACCTACAGTCATCTCAGGTTGGCAATATCAGGAGTAACTGCATGATTTCATTGAAACTGTTTGGCTTAATATTCTCAATAAAGGTGTTGGATTTCGGAGGAGATTGTGTCAATCGTAATTCTTGGTCTCTGCATCTGAGAGGGAAAACCACCTGGACTACATTATAACAATGACTTACACTTCTGAAGTCCTTCATTGGCTGCAAACCAATCTTGCGGTCATGAAATTTCTGTGTAAATGCAAGTATTTCTTTATTTTAACGGGCTATATTTCTTTATTTTAAAGGTATCTATAGCATGGGTGAGCTCTTTTATTGATTAAGATGCCTGCCTGCACATGCTCTCTACCATCAGGACCATCAAGAGCACTTCCACTGCAAATCAGCATTCTTCTTGTTACACATCCATCCAATGTTGTGTTGTTAGAATGGCGTAAATGCACCAATCACTCATAATGGATTGTATACATAAATTGTGGGTTCACTTATTTCGACAAGGCACATAAGAACAGCTATACAAAGGTAGAAAGCCTGAAGGCACCAGAGCTGTGTTGTTTTCTCTGCTCAAAGGCCAAAGTGAAACTGGATTGCATGACAAACTTTCCTTTTAGTGATGTCATGCTGATATCCCTATTAGAACAAACAATCACCGAGCGTTTTCCTATATAAACCATTTAATGAGGCTCCGAATACAACAATCAGAAGGCACCATTTTACGGAAGCTTTTTGAACAGACCAACAGGACCAGAGTGAGTGCAATGTTTTATTGACTGATGTGCCCCGCTGCACATGACCCATGTAATTTGATGGCAGGTAATAGTGCAGCCCACCATTTTTCCTGATGAATTATTCAGCACACAATAATTTTTAGATACAGTAGCTGACGATCTTTTTTTCTGCATTGCAAGCACATTGGGGAATATATGTTCGGAAAAATATTTGCTGTTTACACTTGAAAGAAGTGTTCATTTAGGGGATGAGCTTCAGAGGCCTCTGAACCATCTGGCGCTGCCAGTCCAGGAAGCTTTCCATTGTCTGCACCATGGTGTTGATGCTTTCAGCTCCTCAGTGACGGGGCCATGCTCTGCAGTGCCTCAGCAATGTCAACCTGCATCTGGGACACATCTTTCAGTGGGTGAAACATGTGTCGAGACCCTCAGCCATGCTCACCACAATCTGAACCATGCCTTGCACACCACCACTCACGATGCGGACATCGTGTTCCAGGTTTTCCACTGCGGTCACCACCCAGCAGTGTTGGCTTCGATGCCACACATTGTCGGCACCACCTCCTGCGCCTGCAGCCATTGGGACTCTCCGAATAAGCCATGCAGTCGCTGGAATTTCACTGGCTCCCCCTTCTGAATGTCACGGCTGTGTCCCATCATCTCTATCAGCTCTGGGAGAATCTTGCCCAGAGGCTCCCATCTGGCTGGAACCCAGCTGTGTCCTTGAATCCAGCAGCCCTCCAACTGCTGTCTCCCTTGAATGTTCCTGGCTCCACCTGATGCGCGTCAGCAAGTGTGTGGTGCTCACCCGATAGTGTCCCAGAAGTCTGTCCACTAATGTTGCCCACCGAGGTGTGTGTCTCTGCATTGGTGGAAGGTGTTGGCGATAACTGTGACGCCTTGGCAGGAGGGCGGGGAATATGGGGAGACTGGGGGGTTTGGGGGAGGGAGGGAAATGAGAGGGAGGGGCGATTGTGGGGAAGAAGGGAATTGGGGAGAGGGAGAGAAATTGGGGGTGTTTTGCAGGGGAGTGAGGGAAGTGGGGGGTTGAGCTGACTTGAAGCTCTGGGATTTGACCCCCCCCCCCCCCCCCCCCCCCCCCCCCCCACCCCCCCACCCCCATCTATGGCCCTTTTAACTTGTTTTAGGCTGTCTTCCCTGCAGGGACAAAGAGAGGGCATTGTGAGCCGCAAGATTGATTGATCAGGGGGCCTATAGTAGGTGGTATGCGTGGGCACCACACCTGGACATGAAGGGGTTGTGCTGGTGGGTGCCAGGGGGTTCTGAAGAACAAGCATGAAGATCGGATTTGGGGAGGGTGCGAGGTGTCAGCCAATGGATTGGTTAGGAGGGGTTTGGGGATTTGAGGGGTGGCAAGCGGAGCCAATGACAGGTGAGAGGTGGTAACTTACACGTGCAGCTCGATGGGGGTCATTTGTCTTCTTCCGACACTGGACGGCAGTCCTCCTTGTCATGCTGTCCGCACTGACAGCCGCTGCCACTGCCTCCCAGGCGGTATTGGTGACCTTGCTGCTGGTCCTCCAATCCCCAAGGGCGAACAGGATGTCCTGCCTCTCGTCTAGTGTCGAGAAGCCTTGTGAGGCTGGCATCCCCAAAGTGAGGAGCAGCTCTGCCATGCTTGTGCATTGACTGGGAGTGAGTGGTGAGGGAGCATTTAAAAACAGCCCCCCCTTGCTAGTGGTGAGTAGATGAGGCGCGAATCAGAAGGCGAGGGAGCTGGTAATGTTGAGAATTTCGTGAGGCTCATTTGTGACACTAAGTGCTGTTGAATATGGGCCGCGATCTCACCAACATGGCCATCACGAAACGCCCACCAAAAGCGCCCAAAACCGGACTTTGAAATGTTTCCGTTGAATAACGCCCAATATATAGTAATGACTTGAAGGAAAGAAGCGAATGCACTGTGGCCAAGTTTGCAGATGTTACAAAAATAGGTGGAAAGGCAAGTGTTGAGAATGACAGAGTCTACAGAGAAATATAGAGAGGTTAGGTGAATGGGAAAAAACATGGCAAATGTAGGAAAATGTGAAATTATGCGCTTTATTGGGAAGACTAAAGCAGCTGAATATTATTTAAATGGAGAAATTCTGCAGGAAGTTGTAGCGTGGGGGGTCCTTGTACATGAATCACATAAAGCGAGCATGCAAGTTCAGCAGGCAATAGGGAAGGTAAATGGAAAATCGGCCTTTATTTCAAAGGGAATGGAGTATGAAAATAGGGAAGTCTTGCTAAAACGATGCAAGGCAGTTAGACCGCACCTGGAATACTGTGAACAGTTTTGGTCCACTTATCTAAGGAAGGATATACTGGCATTGGCGGCAGTCCAGAGGAGGTTCACCAGCTTGATCCTGGGTATTAAGGGATTTTCTTATAAGGAAAGGTTGAGTCAGATGGGCCTATTCTCAATGGAGTTTAGAAGAATGAGAGGAAACCTTATTGAGGCAAAGAGGATTCTCACGGGGCTTGACAGGGTAGGTGATGAGAGGATGTTTCCCCTTGTTGGAGAGTCCAGGAACAAAGTAAGGGGTTGTCCATTTAGAAAAGAGGTAAGGAGGAATTTCTTCTCGCAGAGGGTAGTGAATCTGTGCAATTCTTCACTTCAGAGGGCTGTAAATGCTGCGTTGTTATGTAGGTTCAAGGCTGAGATAGATTTTTAATCTGTAAGGAATTCAAGGGTTATGCAGATAAAGCGGGAAAGTGGAGCTGAGGATTATAACATCAGATCAGTCATGATCTCATTGACTGCTGGAATAGACTCTGTGGCCACCTAAGATCATGTCCTGAAAGGGATACTGAGAGAAGTGGCCAAGTTCAAGGACAAGCAGGCGACAGCTCAAATAAACACTAAAGTTAGAGGCTCAGACTCTTGCAATACACAGAAAAAGGCCATCTCCAGGCCATCCCAGAACAATAGAACTGCCCTGTCAATCACATTTGTTTACCACACACAGTGGCACCTAAACTCTTTATTTGGAAGGGCCGACCTGGCCCCAACACTTACAGGCATGACCACTGAGCGCCCACCCAAAATCAATGTGGCAGCCCCTGATTGGACTTGATCGATATGGGTGATCGAACCTTGATCAATTGATTGACAATAACCAAGAGGCCGCCCACAAAAGGGCACAAAATCCAAGCAGCTTAAAAGGTGCTGCACCACCTGATGTGTCAAGTGAGTTAGTTTAACGTTGACTGCAACTGGATGCAGTGAAACTAGGAACAGGCTTCCAACACAGGAGGTGGTCCAACACTCTTTCATTGAACTTGCTGATTGCTGTGCATGATCTGTTGTGGGTTAACACTCTATTAATCTAACTGATAACCTCCTACTGGCTTGACCAGACTAGCTCTCTACCACATGGTGATGATGCTCACTGGCTTGTGCACTCTAACTATCTCAGTAGCTGTGTCCTGTGAGAGAGGGAGAGTCTTAATGCCCTGTGGGCTTTATAGTGGTGGTGTCCTGTCTGGTGATTGGTTGTTCTGTGTCGTGTGTGTTAATTGGTTAGCCTGTGTGTCAATCACTGCCTGTCTGCATCTCATTATATACATGAGTGGATATTATGACATCTCCCCTTTTTAAAATAAATTTTGGAAGATGCATGACTATGTACAAGTGGTGAATGAATGAACATATGTACATGGGAAGGTGTCTATCGTGCATATACAGAGCAAACTGGACAAAATTTACAAGATTTAAGTCTGTACATTCAGTCTTTGTAGCAGGCGATGAATTCTTGTCAATCGCCTCAGAGGTGGAGGGGGGGGGATGCCAGCAACTGGACAGGCGGGATTGCTGCCTTTTCGGTGGCCTCGTGGACAGGCAGGATTGCTGCCAGATCGGTGGAGCGGACCTGCAGAAGGCCGCGTAATGCCCAGGTTTTCCACACTGTAGACATTACCTTCCTTTGGCTGGACATTGCTGCTTTAAATGGGCAGAGCCACAATTTGGACATGTCATGACACTGACGACAGCGCATTCTGTGCACCATCGCGCATGTGCAGTGCGGTCGGCTGTCGTTCGCACATGCGCATTAGGGTCTTTGGCCTCATCGTCCACCCGGTCGTGGCGCAAATGCGTAGGGACCCAGGAAAAGCGCGCGAAACGGCCACTTTCCTCGATGCTCAGGCCTTGCATTTATGCGATGGCTTGCACCCTTTCTGAATCGTGGGAGGCCAGTTTTGCAGTTTCTGCCGCCCTTATGTGGGAGTAACGATTCCTGGCATGCTCATGGACAACGCACGTTTCGATGGCGACAGAGAGGGTCAACTGTTTGATTTTGAGGAGCTGCTCCCGCAGGGAGTCTGACTGGACCCCGAAAACGATCTGATCCCGGATCATGGAATCCGCTAGGATGCGGAGATGGGTCAAGAAGGACTGAAAAGGTTCATTTGGAGCCTCTGTTGGAAGATGTACCGTTCAAAGCTCTCATTCATCTCAATGTCGCAGTGCCTGTCGAATTTAGCAGAACCTTCTTGAACTTCGTCTTGTCTTCGCCATCAGCAAACGTGAGCAAGTTATAGATGTGGATGGCGTGATCCCCCGCAGTGGACAGGAACAGTGCGATCTTTCGGGCATCCGATGCAGCCTCGAGGTCGGAGGCCTCAATATACAGGAGGAACTTCTGTTTGAGGTTGCTAGAGATCCGGAGTTGCGGAGGAGGCTCGATCTTTTCCATGCCGCTGGATGGCTTCATGCTGGTCATTGCAGATTCACTCGAGGTAGGTTTGTTAGAATTAAAAGCTCCCTGGTACCATGATGTGTGAAGTGAGTTAGTTCAACGTTGACTGCAACTGGATGCAGTGAAACTAGAAACAGGCTTCCAACACAGGAGATGGTCCAACATTGTTTCATTGAACTTGCTGATTGCTGTACATGATCTGTTGTGGGTTAACACTCTATTAATCTAACTGATAACCTCCTACTGGCTTGACCAGACTAGCTCTCTACCACATGGTGATGATGCTCACTGGCTTGTGTACTCTAACTATCTCAGTAGCTGTGTCCTGTGAGAGAGGGAGAGTCTTAATGCCCTATGGGCTTTATAGTGGTGGTGTCCTGTCTGGTGATTGGTTGTTCTGTGTCATGTGTGTTTATTGGTTATTCTGTGTGTCAATCACTGCCTGTCTGCACCTCATTATATACATGAGTGGATATTATGACACCACCTTAGAATCTCTCTGTACAGCAGCAACCAAACAACAGTGACCTTCACCGGCCAACGAGGAAGATCATCACCCAACTGACGGGAGGAAGACCAGTGCCAGGAACAGAACAAACCAAGGGCTGAACATCGAGGACTCAAAGACATAGGTTAACAGATAAAGGCCAATATCTGTCCAGTACTTATCAGTCACTCGGAAGGTAAGTCATGATCTTGTATGAACTTGCTCTGTGGTATTTAACTTATGTTGTTTGTGTGTGTGGTTGTATAACCTTAACATTGAGTGCACGTGAATAAATATTGATTGTTTAATGAAACAGACTTGCAGTCATTTGTCCACCGCATGTGGGTTAAGACACACTGTGGTTTAGTAACAGCTCGATGGGCCAAATTACCTACTTCTTCTCCGACAGGAGTGCTTGTTGTTGATTCTGGGTGCCTGAAACGGAAAGGTTCTCTATTTCCCAACCCTAACTTTTTTGATAAGCATGGAATTGCTTTCTGTGGACTGCTTGAAACCAGCTGAAGAGAAATTAGTGCTTATTTCTCCCACCTGGCTGCATAGAAGCTGCTAGCTGGGCACATGGCAACACTTTGTTGTGTTTGCTTTATTAATATTTGTAAATGTAAGCTGATACACAATGATGCATGTTCGCCGACCCCCTGCCAGGTCGGAGAATCGCGGGGGGGGGGGGGGGGGGGGGGGGGGGGGGCGGAGTGAATCCTGCCCCGCCGCCATGATACCGGCTGCCGAATTCTCCGGCGCTGGGGTTTTGGCGGGGGCTGGAATCACTCCGTGCCGGTCAGCTGCCAGTCGGCAGCCGCTGGCAGCGGCCTGCCCGGCAATTCTCCGACCCACGATGGACTGAGCAACCGCCCGTTTTTAGCCGGTCCCGCCGGCATAAATCAAAGCAGGTCCGTACCGGCGGGACCTGGCTCTACGGGCGGCCTGCAGAGTCCTCGGGGGTGCGTGGGGGGATCTGGCCCCGGGGGGTGACCCACGGCGGCCTGGCCTGCGATCGGTGCCCACCGATCCGCGGGCGGGCCTGTGCCATGTGGGCACTCTTTCCCTCCGCGCCGGCTGCTGTCAACCTCCGCCATGGCCGGCGCGGAGAAGAACCCCCCTGTGCATGTGCTGGGATGACACCAGCACACGCTGGCGCTCCTGCACATGTGCAAATTTGCGCCGGCCGGCGGAGGCCCTTCGGCGCCATTTGGCGCGGCGTCAAGCCCTTCCGCGCCGGCTGGATTCCGCACCATCCAGGCGGCCCGATGCCGGAGTGGTTCATGCCACTTCTCGGCGCTGTTACGGCCCACCCCGCCCGGTAGAGGAGAATCCCGTTCAAGAGGATCTTTGAACCAAATAACTGTGAATGAAACACGTCAGCTGGCTGTCAGCGGTGAGTTTCAGCCACAAGGTAGCCTACCTCTGGTTCAGGAACTTGTGGGTTCAATCAGTTCAGACCAACGATTGAAATGCCAGGACGTGAAAGTGATCAGGATAGTACAAAAGAGTAACCAAGTCGAGGGCCGTCCTGGTAGTGCTTAATAATGACAATGCATGAATTTTAAAGAGAAGCTGTAATGTATCTATTCCTTCCCTGGAGCAATTCCGCAGCCCTTGTTAGCTCCGGGTCTGTGTGACAATGAGATATTGTAAAATGCTGGCTTACTTAATGAAATAGGTCTTCTAAATAAATGATGACCTATAAAAATGTTGGTAATCAGTTTGTTTCGCCCTGGCTGATGCCAAGCAGAGACGTTTACCCACCCCAACAACAGGTTGAAATTTAACTGATAATGGATTCAAGTACGAGTGAGGGGGTTAAGTGCTTGTAAAATGCTGGCGGATCAGCCACCTACTTTCAGAATTTACTGGAACAGGTTCAGAAGGGCACAAAAGACCACTGTGATGAATGAAATGAAATGAAAATGAAATTAATGAATGAAAATCACTTATTGTCACAAGTAGGCTTCAAATGAAGTTACTGTGAAAAGCCCCTAGTCACCACATTCCGGCGCCTGTTCGGGAAGGCTGTTACGGGAATCGAACTGTGCTGCTGGCCTGCTTGGTCTGCTTTCAAAGCCAGCGATTTAGCCCTGTGCTAAACAGCCCCGCTGCTACTTGTTCCGTTTTTTCAATATTTGAACAGCCAATTAATTAAGGCTTTAACCAAGGATTCTGAATTTTACAGTGTGCATAGTTTTCCCAAGGAACTCGCCGGGTCCGCAAGGCGAGGGGACAGTGGGGAGTAATTCATCAATGGCACTGGCAGGTTGGAAACTGCTTGTGAAAGACTTGTACTCGCTGTAGAGCCAGAGTCATTGAGGTTTACAGCATGGAAACAGGCTCTTCAGCTCAACTTGTCCATGCCGCCCAGATTTTACCACTACACTAGTCCCAATTGCCCACATTTAGCCCATATCCCTCTATACCAGGGGTGGGCAAACTTTTCCGTGCAAGGGCCACATTCAGAAATTCACAATTCACAAAGGGCCGCATAGTATATTAAGTAAAATAATTACTTCACCCGGTTATGATTCTGGGCGCCTCATATAGAACATAGAACAGTACAGCACAGAACAGGCCCTTCGGCCCTCGACGTTGTGCCGAGCAATGATCATCCTACTCAAGTCAACGTATCCACCCTATACCAGTAAGTAACCCAACAGCCCCCCCTTTAACCTTAAAAAAAATTTAAAAAATTTTAAAAAAAATTTTTAAAAAAATTATTTATTTTTTTTTTAATGACTTGGAGGGCCGCAGAAGGGGCTGTAGTTTGCCCACCCCTGCTCTATACCCATCTTACCTATATAACTGTCCAAATCCTTTTTAAAAGAACAAAATTGTACCCACCTCTACTACTGCCTCTGGCAGCTCGTTCCAGACACTCACCACCCTCTGAGTGAAACATTGACCCTCTGGACTCTTTTGTACCTCTCCCCTCTCACCTTAAACCTATGCCCTCAAGCTTTAGTCTCCCCTACTTTTGGGAAAAGATGTTGACTATCCACCTTATCTATGCCCCTCATTATTTTATAGACATCTATAAGCTCTCCCCTGAGACTCCTACGCTCCAGGGGAAAAAGTCCCAGCCTATCCAGCCTCTCCTTATAACTCAAGTCCCGGGAGCATCCGAGTAAATCTTTTCTTCACTTTTCTGGTTTAATAATATCCTTTCTATAATAGGGTGACCAGAACTGCACACAGTATTCCATGTGTGGTCTTACCAATGTATTGTATAACTTCAACAAGATGTCCTGTATTCAATATTCTGACCAATGAAACCAAGCATGCCGAATGCCTTCTTCACCAGCCTGTCCACCTGTGACTCCATTTTCAAGGAGTTATGAATCTGAACTCCTAGATCTCTTTGTTCTATAAGTCTCCCCGACACCCTACCATTTCTGAGTGGGTCCTGCCCTGATTCGATCTACCAAAATGCATCACCTCAAATTTATCTAAATTAAACTCCATCTGCCATTCATCAGCCCACTGACCCAATTGGTCAAGATCCTGTAGCAATCCTAGATAACCTTCTTCACTATCCACTATGCCACCAATTTTGGTGTCATCTGCAAACTTACTAACCATGACTCCTAAATTATCATCCGAATCATTAATATAAATAACAAATAACAATGGACCCAGCACTGATTCCTGAGGCACATCGCTGGTCACAGACTTCTAGTTTGAAAATCAATCCTCTACAGCCACCCTTTATCTTCTATTGTCAAGCCAATTTTGTATCCAATTGGCTACCTCACCCTGGATGCTGTCAGATTTAACCGCATGTAACAACAATGCGGTAGCTTGTCAAAGGCCTGCTAAAGTCCATGTAGACAAAGTCCACCAAACTGCCCTCATCTACCTTCTTGGTTACCCCTTCAAAAAACTCAAATCAAATTTGTGAGACACGATTTTCCACTCACAAAGCCATGCTGACTGTCCCTAATCAGTTCTTGCCTGCAGATACTGTCTCTCAGAATACCTTCTAACAACTTACCCACCACAAACATTAGGCTCACTGGTCTGTAGTTCCCAGGCTTTTCTCTGCAGCCTTTCTTAAACAAAGGCACAATATTTGCTACCCTCCAATATTCAGGTACCTCACCTATGGCTATTGATAGCACGATAGCATAGTGGTTAGCACAGTCGCTTCACAGCTCCAGGGTCCCAGGTTCGATTCCCAGCTTGGGTCACTGGCTGTGTGGAGTCTGCATGTTCTCCCCGTGTGTGCATGGGTTTCCTCCGTGTGCTCCGGTTTCCTCCCACAGCCCAAAGATGTGCAGGTTAGGTGGATTGGCCATTCTAAATTGCCCTTCGTATCCAAAAAGGTTAGGTGGGTTACAGGGAGAAAGGGGGATAGGTTGAAGACGTGGGGCTTAAGTAGGGTGCTCTTTCCAAGGGCCGGTACAGACATGATGAGCAGAATGTCCTCCTTCTGCACTGTAAATTCTATGATCTATGATTCTATGATGATTCAAATATCTCTGCTACGGGACCCGCAATTTCCTCCCTCGCCTCCCACAACGTCCTGAGGTACATTTCACCAGGTCCCGGGATCTATCTACCTTGGTGGGCTTTAAGACTTTCAGCACCTCTGCAATATGTCCATTCCTCAAGACATCACTATTTATTTCCCCAAGTTCCATTTCCCAACAGTAAATACTGATGAGATCTATCCATTTAGGATCTCACCCATCTCATGTGGATCCGCACATAGATGACTTTGTAGATCCTTAAGAGGCCCTACTCTCTCCCGAGTTACTCTTTTGTCCTTTATGTATTTGTAGGAGCTCTTTGGATTCTCCTTTGCTTTATTTGCCAAAGCAGGCTCATGTCCCCTTTTTGCCCTCCTGACTTCTCTCTTAACTCTAATCCGACAACCTCTATACTTTTAAGGAATCCATTTGATATGCATGTCATGTACCTCCTTCTTCTTTTTGAGCAGGGCCTCAATATCCTTAATCATCCAGGTAGTATCAACTGTTCTTGTCCACCGGATGGAGGGTATTGACTCGCTCTGAGATGAGAAATGGTGCTCTTCATCGTTTGACAAAGTCTGACTCCTGCATTCAGGATCACATTCCACTGTCCGCCAAGGTGATCCCTGCATATGTGCTGACCATTCCATCTCACGGGCCCATACATTAGTTGGTGGGGGGTGAGGGGTTATGGCAATGGTGAGCGGCAATGTGATATTCACTGGTAGGCTGTCCTACAAGGTGGCCTCACACTTCTGGCCCTGTTCCCTGCATCTCTGAGGGTGACCCCAGGTGGAATGTTCAATTGTCCTGGGGGCCTTGCCCCATTCCACCCTTCAACACCCACACAACCAACATCCTACATCCTCCTACCGGGTGCACCCTCTGCACCCAGCCCAGCCCATTTCTCACACCCCTCAGACAGAGGATTGAGGCAGGTTGAAATATGGGTGAAAAGGTTTTTACTAGTGACTGTGTACAATTGTCATCCCCTGATCCCTACCTCCAACTTATGTGCTGCACCTGTGCCAACTTAACTGCTGTTTAACTTATTTTACGTGGCCCACTGCTTCTTCTAGGTGTGACCCCAGACAGCACATTAGATGTGGAGGCCTGCTGCGATTCTCAACCTTTGACCTGAGATGCCTTTGGTGTCCTTCCTCTGGCAGGCCTTGACGTGGATGGGCCCGGCTGACTTTGGGGTGTCATTGGTGATAAGGTACCACCCTGTTCTGCCCGCTGCCCATCAAATGTACAGTGTCAGGTGGGGGATTCAGAAGCACTGAGGTGTTCCAGAACCTCCCCTGCAGGAGGCACTGGCTCAGACCCATCACTTCCTCCTTCCTCGAGATGCTTGATAGCCCCCAGGCTACTCTCTGGGATGGAGGTGAGGCTGGAGTGAGCTCTGGAGACTCCATCATCGCCTGGTGCTGCCAATTCTAGAGGCCCACTCTTGTCTCAACCAGGATCTCGGTGCCCTCAACCATGGAGCACAGAGACTGGACCACGTCCCTCAGTGAGTGAGCCATGTCCCTCTGCGCCTTAGTCATGTCCCTCACTGCCTGGGGCATGTCTGTCTGTCACTGGTCCAGGTCAGTCAGCGCCGGGAAAGTGCTCGCGACGCCCTCAGCCATGACCTTTAGTGACTCTGGAATGCCGCAGCAATGTCCATGTAGGCCCGGTACATGGCTGCCTGAAACTGGGTTCCCCTCTCCTGAGCCTCAGCCATCAATCGCACAATGTGCCCCAAGCCTTGGATGTCTTGACTCATGGCTGTGACTTTTTGATGCAAGGCTTCCACTGAGGAGGCCACCCATTCATTGTTGGCCTGGGTATTGTGCCACGTATTGTGCCACGTATTGTTGGCACAGGAGATTGTGCCAACAATACGTGGCACAATCTCCTGCACCTGAATGTGGTTGGACTCCTCTAACTGCGCCTTCAGTTACTGGAATGTTGCTGACATCCTCTTCTATAGATCCTGGCTCTGCATCTTCACCAGTGATGGGATCATACTTACAGAAGCACAATACCTGTCCAGACTACAGTTGGTTCCTGCGATTGGGCAGCCCTCCGACTGTCTGCTTCCTCGGGAGTTCCTACCTCCAACTGATGTGTGACATGCACACCAGATGGTGACCCAGGAGCCTCTTCACTAAACTGTCAAACCGAGGGGATAGCCTCTTTGATGGTGGGAGGTGTAGGTGACAACAGTGATGAGAAGTCGGTGTCGTCCCTAGACTGGTCCTCTGGGGTGGGCTGAGGTTGTGGCTAGGGGCGAGGCACCCCAGACAGGCTGGCCTGGTCTTATAGAAATCCAGCAAGACAAAAGACAAGGCCCGTGGTGAGTTCTTGGGAAGGAGTGGGATGGGGAAGACTATAGGGACATCACTTTGCATTAGAGGTTCACGTGGTTGTCACATGGCAACCTCCACTTCAGAGATAGCCCTTTCCTGCACCTCCCCAGATAATGCCATTGTTCTCTACTCGACTGGGGTGAGAGACAACATGTTGGCAACTCCCCCTCTGCTCTTCTCCCGCTCCCTTCTGTTATGGGCTGTCTTTTCCTAAAGGACATGGTGAGATGCATGAAGGTGAGTTACACGGGAGGTCTGTATCTGGTGACATGTGTGTGCAAGGCACCTGGCAAAGAGTACAATACAGATCTTGTGGTCTGTGCAGGGTGGAATGTGAGGGAGATGCAGGCAGCTGGATTTCAATTGGCCTCTATGGGAGTGTGGATGCGATGTGAGGAGTGAGGGACAGGAGCGATGCCAGGGGAACAAAGATGGTGACTAATCCAAGCTGTCCTAAGGAGGGCGTTCATCTTATTGTGGCACTACCTGCCAGTCCACCTGGTGAGGCTCATCACGCGGAGCAGCTTGGATACTTCTGCCCAAGCCCAGTTAACAACTGCGCACAGTAGCCTCCTACCCACCCTGGGGAAGAGGGTTTCCCACTTCTTCTCCACCACATCCAACATTCTCTTGAATTCCACGTTCGTGAATTGTGGTCAGCTCTTTGTTGAGCATATTCCTGACTGGAATGAGAGTGTGGAGAGCGGAGTGCATATAAGCAGCTCCAGCTTGTCAAGCTCTCCTGCGCCAATTCCAGCCCCAGCGAATCTGATGCCAGCGAGAATGAGAATTGCTTGAGATGCATGTGGGCAGAGTGCTGGCCCATTAGCACGTCCTGAATTGCTCCGGAAATAGCGCCCCCAATGGGAACAGGAACCGGAACCATTCAGTCCCAGCACAAGGCTTAAGGCGGAATTCTTCATTCCTGAGACTGAGTGTTGACACCGGGGCAGGATTCGTGGACTTCCATGACAGCAAAGCTGGCACAACACTGTTGTATTCTCTATTTTGCTTTACCAAGATGGCTCGGATGCGTAGTGTTGAATAAAGAACACAAAGCTTTGTTAAAGAACAACACTAAAAATGTATTACACTACTAACTAAGATTCATTCACATTCCTGAAGTAGAAGGTTTCTATATTAAACTATGCTATCTCTAACTAACAGACTTCTCAAGTACACAACTGCTCCCTTGCCTGGCACTCTTCCAGCTGCCTTCCAACTCCTCACTCCCAGAATCCCCAAAGTCACATGATATATATATGACTGTTCTGTGGTTCCCTCAAGTGGGAAGAAACATTATCATTAACTTTTCAACTCTTTACATCCCAGTCAATATACATATTACACACACCTGGACCGACCCAGCAACCGTTGAGGGGCTAGAACCGGAACTCAATTAATTCCAATGAGAAACAGTTCTAGATTTGGCAGATTTGTGATTGACACTCAGGAGGCTGACAAGCTGCAGCTGCATATACACAATGCACTCCCTACACACACCATCCAGCCAACAAGATGGTAACAAGGAGAGCGGCCCTGAGATTCACAGATACTGAGGTTGAGACCCTCCTGGATGCCATGGAGGATCTCCCTGTACCCCAGCCGGGAAGGAAGCTGCCAGCTGCCGCTATCCATCGTGCCTGGGTACAGGTGGCAGAGGCGGTGAGCGCCACCAGTAATGCCGTCCGGACCGGTATGTACCATATCATACCAGTTGTAGTTCCATTGTTGTTGTCTTTGTTGTGCTTGTTGTTGATGTTGTTGCCTCTGGTACGCTGTTGCACGTTTTGCTATGGGTGTAAAACGCGTTTATTGGAGTGTATTAACTTGCCTCCGTTGAAGGCCGTGTGCTTAACACTTCTAGGCTCTGTGTATGTATTTTTCAGCTCAGGAGTCGCCAGATGCCGTATAGACACCTCACAAATATTCCAAGGTCAGGTTCAAAGTAATAAAACGATACACCGATTAGTAAGTTCCAAACGATCAATATTTATTATACAATTATAATAAATATGCATGCACACACTAAGGGACTAAGCTATGACTAAACTAAGCAATCAGAATACTTAACTAAACAGGAACAGGCAAGGTCAGGGAGCGAGGCCTTCGTCCCGGTCTTGGTCTGCAACCTTCAGAAAGCGTGCTGGTCACTGGGGGTCTAGCGGGCTTGGTTCGCGTAGCGAGCGTCGTATTGGCACTTACGGTTCGGCGGCTGGTGCTCAACGGCTGGAGTCAGGATACAATTCGAAGTTCTTGGTCAAAGCCGGAGCACGAAACAACAGACAGGACCATGGGTGGGGGTCTATCTTTTATAGGGGTCCCCAATGTCCTTGCCTTTTCTGGGCGGGCTTTACCTTCAGGTATCGATTGGATCACTCCCAATCGATATCTTTTGAATTCCTCCAAGGTGAGGGTCTCTCTTGATGGCGGGGGCGGTTTCTATAGTGGATACTTCTGGTGCCGCTCTGTCTAGACATCCACTTAAAGTATCTTATTCAAACCCAAATGTTGCCATTGTGTGTGCCTAGATCTGGACTGCCTCATTAGTATGTAAAGCGTTCTGCCATTATCACCTTTGGTTTGAGATCTTCCACCTGGCCAGAAACTAGTTTTGCTGCTTGCAAAATGCTAATGAGTGTTTGCAGGCTGCTGCCTTGGCTAAACTGCTTTTTCCCTGCAGTCTTAGCGATTCTCCATTTTGTTTAGTTCAGTGTCCATTTTAGGTGGCTACAGTGGCTACATTCCCTACTTGTGATCCTCACAATCAAAATATTGTGAAGGA
This sequence comes from Scyliorhinus canicula, assembly GCF_902713615.1. Classification (NCBI taxonomy): domain Eukaryota; kingdom Metazoa; phylum Chordata; class Chondrichthyes; order Carcharhiniformes; family Scyliorhinidae; genus Scyliorhinus; species Scyliorhinus canicula. The sequence continues at coordinate 144,990,664 of NC_052153.1, read as the reverse complement.
TCACCTATGTACGTTGCCTCGAGTGCATCTGGGTTGCCTTCTTTGTGTTCCCTGACCTCGGCAAGCTCCTGAGCGTCTACTCTGTCCTTAAACTATGGGAAGAAAAAATGTTTTACCTGACATCTCTACTTGGCGCTATGTCAAAGGGGACATGCATTACCAAAAACCGGGAACCTCTACCTATCACAACTATCCTTATTTTACCTTAAACATTTCATTACAGACTAAACCTCATCCATTCATACCACATCACATAACATTTCCTGACTCGGCAGTTGAGTTCAGGACAATATAATACATGGGTATATTTTATTTTATTCACACAGTGCTTTATTCATTTATGGGCTGGGGGGATTGGTGGAAACCGAAGATAGGAGATTGAACTCCATAGACGGTTGAGGGGCAGGAACGGGAGGCTCTCCTCTTCCACTTCCTCAACCTGAGGGTCTGTACGAGTATGCCGAGGATCGCAATCACTAGCAGTGATTCAATCACGTATGACATGGAGTACCATGTCATAAATTTTGTGCACCAGGTCTGAACCTCACTGATCAGAGCTGAGCACTGGGGAGTTGCTGTGAGTGAAACATTTATGGCGGGGGTTGTGGGGGAAACGTGTCTTGCTTCCACACATACAAATATAACATTTAAGAGCAATAAGCAGGCTTCCATCATCTTCTCTTCGTTCTCCTTTTTCTTCCTCCTGTATGGCCGATCCTTGCTGTGATCCCTGTTTCGTCCTTCGAAAGCTATGGGATCAAGCACAGTATCTGTCAATACAGCTTAATATCCGTACTTGTTAGTGTATCTGTCTTTCAATTCCAATTGACCCATTAAAAATGACTGGCCAAGTCACACCCTGTGACTCCCCTCATTTTTTTTTTCAAAAGCGAATTTAATGAACACAATACACCTAACAACTCTCCTCCTGCGAGCCGTCTCGCAGGCTTTGCTCATTTACCATCCGAATGTTCCTGGATGTAAATAGCATGTGGGATGGCGGCCTAAGGGCTGCCTAACGAAAAATGAAAACAAATTGGAAACAAAAGGTCGAATGGGTTGCGTATGGGCCGCTACGGGTACGATTTGAATGGGATCCCCGGGTAGGGCGTGCTGTGCCATACCCGAGCTTGGCTGACCAAAGTGGGTTCTCAGACAGGGCGGGTCCTCAGTGCCGTTTGTCCACTGCCTGAGTAACCTGGAGTAAACGGGCAAGAATGTGTTTACCGTGGATTTGCAGCCTCTATTCGCCGAATAGAGGGGCACCCAAAAACAAGGGAGCCAAGATGCTCCTTCATCTGAAAACAGGGAACAAGTCGTGAACCATGTCGGTTCACCAGAGGATACAACTGAAGTTCTCAGAGGTAACTGCGGACAAGCTAACGTGCGTGCGAGGTGGTCACAATCTTTTCAGCTGAAAAGATCTGCAATCAAACCCTTAACATATTAACAAACAAACATAAACTGACAAACAAACATGCGTGCAGGTTCCATCAGAAAGGACATCGCTTCCCTCAAGCGGTTCCTATTTTACATCATCTGGACACCTCACTTTTCCTCTGTCTCTGTGAACAGGGTCACAAAGGGGTTGCCGTATCGGGATTCAGACACCGTGTCGTCCTGCTCTCCCGGATCCCACACCCTTGTGTGGATCAGGCATGATATCTTTGAATTGTGTGACTGGGGGTCACTTTCGTCATTGCGGACAAGTCGGTACGAATTGTCCCTGTGCCAGAGTGTTGGGTCCAAAAGTGAATGGGTATTGCCGGGGTCGTCGGGGTCGGGTGGTGGGTCTGGGTTTTTAATGTAAGTGACTTCCATGGGGTCACTGTAGTCGGGGTCATAGTCGCTGCTATGTGGGCTGTAGTGTGGTGTGCTGTGGCTGTCCTCAGAGTCAGTGTCTGTATCGCTGTCTCTGCTGCGGCAGCTTGTGGGCGTTTCGGGGCGTGGTTTGTCATCGTCAGTGGGCGGAGTCGTGGGCGAGTCCGATGAAGAACTGGTCTGTGATGGGGATGGTGGAAACGTGTCTCTAGTGGGTGGGGTGAGGTGTTCTGCTGCGTCTAGCAGGACATGGTGTGCATGGTTGGCCTGTGTTCCATATGCCTTTAACTGGTTGATATGGAACCACGCGGTCTTACCATTAGGATATTTTATCCTATAAACTGAGGGGCTAATTTTATCCGAAATTGAGTATGGGCCGGAATATTTTGGTGCCAAAAAACTGCTGGGGTTGTATACAGATAGCATTACCTGTTGCCCAACCTGGAATTCTGTGGGGTGTACGGTCTTATTAAAGAATGCTGTGCTTTGTCTACGGCGTTTCCCTCGCTGAACTGCGGCTGCAATCTGTGCAGACCTCACAGTCTCAACCAGGTCTTTAACTGTCTTTTCGTGTGTGAGGGCCGTCACTTCGGGGCTAGTCATGTCCAGTCCTAAAAGGAATTCTGTACCTTTCATAGGGCGTCCGGTCATGAGTGTGTGTGGTGTGTATCCTGTGGAAGTTGAAACTGTATTTCTGATAAACATGAGTGCAAATGGGAGCACTGAATCCCATGTGGAGTTGTTCTCTTGAACCATTTTTCGAAGCGTGGATTTTAGGGTCCGATTCATGCGCTCTACAATCCCGCTGGACTGTGGGTGATACGCAATATGAAAATTTTGTTTTATGCCAAATATTGTCAGGACGTTCTTCATGACCCGTCCTGTGAAGTGAGATCCCTGGTCCGAATCAATACTTCGGGGTAAACCCCATCTCGTGAAGATGTGGTGGGTCAGGATCTTTGCAGCTGTCTTAGCTGTATTTGTTCTAGAGGGGAATGCCTCTACCCATTTGGTAAAGGTATCGATGACCACCAGAACGTATTTATAGCCATTCCTACAAGGGGGCAATGGTCCTATAAAGTCGATCTGGAGGTTTGTCCAGGGGTCATTAACTGGTCGAGTATGCCGAAGTTGTGCCTTTTTAGAATACCTCTCCGGGTTATTCTGGGCACAAATAAGGCAATTCTCGATGTAGTGACTTACATCTGTCCTTAGGTTAGGCCACCAACAGAGCTGCCTGAGGTGCCTCGTGGTTGCGTCGATCCCTTGATGCCCGTGTCCATCATGGAACAAAGCAATCATTTCATTCCTGTCCTGCTGCGGGACCACATAAAGCTGATCCTTTATGATCACACCCTCATGTGTGGTCAGTGCGTGTCTGAATTTGTCATACTGTGGCACAAAGTTGCCTTTGAAAATCTCCCTGAGATCCTCATCTTGCTTCTGTGCCTCTACTAAATCCTTAATATTGGTCTGTGAGACTTGAACTGCGCTCACAGGGGCGCTAGCTGGTGCGCTAGCTGGGGGTGTCCACAAGTGTCCTCGCCTGGAACCTGCCTTAGCCAGTGCGTCGGCTTTTACATTCCCAGGGGGGGATGACCTATGGTGGCTTCTTACTTTGATAATGCCGAAGGTCCTGTCCTTCGCTTTCTCTAAAATGTGTTGGAGTAAAGGGGCTGATGGAAGGGGTTTCCCATCTGCGGAGACAAAACCTCGTGTCCTCCACAGGGGCAGAAAATCTGTTAAACTATTACAGACATATAGACTGTCCGAATATATGTCCGCCGGGCTGGGGAAAGAATCGGGGTGGTCCACTATATAAGCTATGGCCGCGAGCTCTGCTGCCTGCGCGCCTAAGTGTCCTGGTAATTTTAAAGCTATCTCTTCGAGAGCGCGCCCCTGCGCGTCCTCGACATAGATGCCGCATCCTGTGATACGCTCACCTTCTAAAACTGTGGATGAACCGTCTACGTATATCCTCAGTGGTCCACACGTGTCTGTGGGTTGGGGGCTTTGTTTTGGGTTCCCTATCTTCCTGGGGGGTGTCTTTGCTATAAAGGGTCCGGTGTTATGTAAGGGGGCTACAATTTCACATTCATGGGGCTGTCCTGGGTATTGGAGGTTGTCGGCTAAAAAGGTGTGTGTGCGGGTCCGTTTTACTGTAATGTCCCGTCCTTGTAAGAGTAGTGTCCACCTAGCTGCCCTAATCTGGCTAACTGAACCGTCCTTCAGTCGACCGTCTAGGAGTAACTGTGTGGGGGTGTGCTCGGTCAAAATGGTGGTGGGGTTGAGTCCGGTAATGTAGGAAAAATATTGCACTGCCCAGAAGACAGCAAGGAGGTGCCTCTCGCAGGCTGAAAATCCTTGTTCAACTGGGTCTAACAGTCGGGAGGCATAAGCCACTGGTCTTAGCTGCTCGTGCCGTTCCTGAAGTAACACGGCCGAGAGGGTCAGATCTGTGCTCGCTACCTCTATTGCATAGGGGGAAAGTTGGTCTGGGACTTGTAGCGCGGGTGCTGCGCTAAGGGCTTTCTTTAACTCTTCCACAGCCTCTGTATGCTGCGGAAGCCATTCCCAGGGGGCTCCTTTTTTAAGGAGGTCTGAGAGTGGGGCGGCTTTTGTCGCGAATCCGTCGATGTGGTTCCGACAATAACCAACCAGTCCTAAGAACGACCGGAGGGCTGAAACATTCTGGGGAAGGGGCAATTTGACAATCGAATCAATTCTTTTGAATTCGATCTCGCGTTTGCCGTGTGTGATGACTGTACCCAAATACATCACTTTGTTTTCCAAAATCTGGGCCTTTCTTGGGTTAACTTTACAGCCAATTGAGGTTAAAAGTTCCAGGAGTTCGGCCAGAAGCGTAATGTGCTCTGCCTTTGTGTCTGTCTGCAGTAGTAGGTCGTCTACATACTGTACCAGACATTCGGGGCGGGAAAATTTTTCTAAGCCATTCGCCAACTGTCGGTGGAAAATGGAGGGGGAATTGTGGAATCCTTGTGGAAGGCATGTCCACGTATACTGTTGTGTTTTAAAAGTGAAGGCAAATTTGTACTGGCACGCCTTTGCCAATGGGATTGACCAGAAGCCATTGCTAATGTCCAAAACCGTGAAAAACTTGGAGTTGAGTCCCTGTTTGAGCATGGTCTCGGGACTTGTTGCTACCGTGGGGGCTACTGCTGGGGTTACTTTATTGAGTTCCCGATAATCAATGGTCAGACGCCATGATCCGTCGGGCTTTCTCACTGGCCAAATAGGGGCATTATTGGTCGAGGCTACTGTTCTAAGCACACCTTGCTCCAATAAGCTACCTATTACCTTCTCTATTTCTCCCTCTGCTTCTAGGGGAAATCTATATTGTTTTTGTGGTCTGGGGTCAGGTCCGGTAACGTGAATTTGTCCAGCCATTCTGCTGCAGTCATGCCGGTGACTGGCAAATGCTGTCCTGTGTTTATTTAATACTGCCTTAACTTGTCTGTCCGTGTTTAGTGTAGTCAAGTCAAATGAGTATTCTCCTACTGCGCTAATCCGATTAGCGTAGTCTCCTACTGTGAGGGTGGCGGGTGCTCTGTCCGATCTTGCCATTCGCCAGACACACTGGTTCACTGGGTCGAACGACAGGCTATGTGCATTCATAAAATCTATCCCTAGGATGTGTTCTGCTGTCCGGGGAAGATTTACTAGAACAACGGGGTGTTTGGTGGAAATGTTCCCTAGCTGGATTGCTACGGGTGCTGTAATATGTCCCTGCTGCGAGTGTCCGGTGAACCCGCTAAGTGTGATGGTGGAGGTGGTCGGCCACGTGTCTGCTTGTGCCGTGGTGGTGGAGTTAATTGTGGTGCGGGAGCCTCCTGTGTCCCAAAGTAACTCTATGGGCTTCCCTCTTAACTTTGCCGTGACTACCGGTCTTCCTGATGGATCCCATAGTGTGTCACAGACCCAAGTGGGGGAGCCCGAACACCGTCAGTCCGTTCCGTCCACATTGGTCTGTCCTGACTGTATCCCTATACTATGGATCGGTTTGGCTTTATTCCTGTTCAGAGTGCCTGTCTGCTGGCCTCTCTGTGATCTCTGGGGTCCATTACATTCCTTAGCCCAATGTCCTAACTGGCCACAGTTGTAGCATTCCTGCGACTTCTGTGGAGGGCTGCTCTTTCCTTCATTCACCCACGCGGGTTTTTGGTGCTCTCTCACTGCCTGTATGTCTGCTGCAGCCTGAGCTTCTTCTGGGGATTTCACTTTACTCTTGCCCTGAACTGATTGCTCCCAAGCGCGGGACAATCTTTTCAGGACCCACTTCTCATTATGGGCCTCCTCTGAGGGGTCATAGTTGTTGCAAGCGCTCTGTCCTGCTTCTGTTGCATGAGAAATTATGGTGCGCGTCCATTTAACCATATTTTCACGGTTCAAATGGGCTCTATTTAAATCGCCAAATACTGCGTTAAAATGGATCCACAGCCTTCCGGCGAATGCTGTGGGGTGCTCGGATTTCTTCTGCCGGCACTTATTAAGTCCTTCTACGGGGTCACCTCGATTATACCCTATGGCATCTAAAATGGAGGTGTGCATTTCCTCTAGGGTGCCTCCGCCAACATTCTGTGGGTCGGGGAGGGCTGCTACAACCGATGGGTCTAAACTCAGAACTGTGAGTTTAACCTGCTCTCTTTCGTCCAGGCCGTACATGGTAGCCTGTTGCTTTACCTTTGCGAAAAACTGGTGGGGGTCTGCGGTGGGGAGAAACGGAGTGATCTTCTCACACGCGTCCCTTAGTTGGGTTACAGTTAAGGGGGTGGTGTAAGTTATATCGGGTGCGCCTTCTGTGGTCGCTTTTCTCTGGGTGGTGACTGGATTCATTGGAATGGTAACGAGCTGATCTGTGGGGGGTTGGGGTGCTTGCCTTTTCTGCTGCGCTGCTGGCGCACATGTTCCCTGAACATAACGCTGCGCTGTCTCACTTAACTCTTTCCTGGGGCATTCTCCTCATCTAACTGCGTTCCAAAGGTGCTTTGAAACCCATTTTGCACCGAAAGCAGCGATTGCAGCTCTGCAATCTGCTTCCTGCATTTCGCATGATCTACTGTACTTTGTCTTTGTTCTATGGTGGCAGCATGGAGTGCTCTCAAAGCTGCTTTAAGGTCAGAGCATTGCCTCTGCAAAGCCTCTACCTGCTTCTCTGATTCTTCTCTTATCAGGACGGCACGTACTGGGTCTGGGAACTTCTGAGATGGGCTAGACAAGACTGATGTGCCCTCTTGGCATCATCCACCTCTCTACCTTTCTCTGCCAACTTCCCTCTAAGATCCATGTTTTCCTTTTCGATGTCCCTGACATCCACTTTACTCATTCTATTTCTTTCTTCTAATTCTGCCCGGAGCGTCTGAACGACCTCCTCTGTGCCTCGCAATTGTGCCAAACAGGACACAATCGCCATCGGCTTTCGCGCTTTACTCATGTTTTTCTTGTGAATTTGAGAGAGGTTCTCCCACCAAGTATGTCCTATACTTCCGGGACCTGTCTCCTCATTCAAACAAAACTCTTTCCAAAGGGGCCATCCCTTTCCTTGCAGATACTTGCGGAGTTCCAGCTCCCACATGGGACACTGACCTACTCGGCTACTGCTGCTGGTCGCTGCGACCACAAACCGTTCTGGGTTCATGAGGCATTCCATTGCCTGCATGGCCATTTTCTCTGACTCACTTTAAATTTAGAACAGGGGGTGTTGAGGTTATGTCTCACGAAACGGGTAAGGCTTACGCTATGTTCCGTTCACAAAACTACCGAAAGTTTGTCGCAACAAAAATGCTTTCAGGTTTTCCTTACAACCCTGTTAGTACGCATGCACTAAACACACTTCCGAATTACGTTTATTCCTTTGAACACCTTGAATATTTGTGATTTCTTTCCTTTTTCTTTACCAGATTTCTAATTCAAATTTCAGGGTCCTCGACGGAGTGGGGGGACCACTTGTAACCGTGTCCCGTCAGGATGTCGCCACTAAATGTTGCACGTTTTGCTATGGGTGTAAAACGCGTTTATTGGAGTGTATTAACTTGCCTCTGTTGAAGGCCGTGTGCTTAACACTACTAGGCTCTGTGTATGTAATTTTCAGCTCAGGAGTCGCCAGATGCCGTATAGACACCTCACAAATATTCCAAGGTCAGGTTCAAAGTAATAAAACGATACACCGATTAGTAAGTTCCAAACGATCAATATTTATTATACAATTATAATAAATACGCATGCACACACTAAGGGACTAAGCTATGACTAAACTAAGCAATCAGAATACTTAACTAAACAGGAACAGGCAAGGTCAGGGAGCGAGGCCTTCGTCCCGGTCTTGGTCTGCAACCTTCAGAAAGCGTGCTGGTCACTGGGGGTCTAGCGGGCTTGGTTCGCGTAGCGAGCGTCGTATTGGCACTTACGGTTCGGCGGCTGGTGCTCAACGGCTGGAGTCAGGATACACGTTGGAGGTCTTGGTCAAAGCCGGAGCACGAAACAACAGACAGGACCATGGGTGGGGGTCTATCTTTTATAGGGGTCCCCAATGTCCTTGCCTTTTCTGGGCGGGCTTTACCTTCAGGTATCGATTGGATCACTCCCAATCGATATCTTTTGAATTCCTCCAATGTGAGGGTCTCTCTTGTTGGCGGGGGCGGTTTCTATAGTGGATACTTCTGGTGCCGCTCTGTCTGGACATCCACTTAAAGTATCTTATTCAAACCCAAATGTTGCCATTGTATGTGCCTAGATCTGGACTGCCTCATTAGTATGTAAAGCGTTCTGCCATTATCACCTTTGGTTTGAGATCTTCCACCTGGCCAGAAACTAGTTTTGCTGCTTGCAAAATGCTAATGAGTGTTTGCAGGCTGCTGCCTTGGCTAAACTGCTTTTTCCCTGCAGTCTTAGCGATTCTCCATTTTGTTTAGTTCAGTGTCCATTTTAGGTGGCTACAGTGGCTACAACGCTTCGTATCGTTGTCTTTGTTGTTGTTTGTGTAAATTTTGTCGTTGAGTTTGTTGCGCTCAATGACCACACCGAGTGGATGATACGAGTCCTTCACACAGTTACTCGTGCCAGCGTGCTTTGTGGCATCTGCTGTTTTCTAGAGCATGCCATCACTGAGTCCGCGGCGCTCCCCGCCTGGAGTCATGTCCGGCTTACTTGAATCAGCTTTGGCTTGTCGATGCTCCCCGTCTGGAGTCTGGTCTGTGTCACCTGAGTCAGTTTTGGCTTGTCGATGCTCCCCGTCTGGAGTCTGGTCTGTGTCACCTGAGTCAGTTTTGGCTTGTCGATGCCCCCCGTCTGGCATCATTGCAGGTTCACTTGAATCTTCTGAGGTTTCGTGATGCTCCACGTCCGGAGTCAAAACATTCAGGAATGCATTTGCTTGTGGAGAAGCTCGAGCGAATGAGGTTTGACGTAACGTGGTATCACCGGAGTCACCAGTAGCCTCACTGTGATTGTCGAGTGCCTCTGTACATTCTAGCTGAGGTCTGTCACATTATACATCTTGTATGGGGAGTGGGATGCCATCATCATTTGTCACACATAGTGAGTAGAGCCTCAGTGTCTTCTTGTCATTCACTTGAGCTGGGTAGACTGTCAGAGTCTTCTTCTGTTGGCTCAGATAATCTGGGTGGACTGTCATAGTCGCTTTGTTATTCACGTGAGCGTGGTAGATTGTCATAGTCTTCTTGCTGTGCACTTGAAAGTGATAGACTGTCATAGTCTTCTTGCTGTTCACTTGAACGTGGTAGACTGTCATAGTCTTTTGCTGGTTGCTCAGAGGAGGTTGCTAGACCCTCATGGTCTTGTTCATGCAAGGACTGCGCTCTGGAGTCTTGCGTTCCTTCCATCGTGGAGTCTGTCCACGAGCTCGCTGTGGAGGCTTGTGTCACTCCCTCTGTGGAGTCTTGCAGCATTTCATGAGTGGAATCGTGCATTGGTCTCGCTGTGGAGACTGTCATCACTTCTTGTTCATGCAAGGACTCCGCTCTGGAGTCTTGTGTTGCTTCTATCGTGGAGTCTGTCCACGAGCTCGCTGTGGAGGCTTGTGACACTGGAGTCACTTTCTGTGTGGAGACGTGCAGTTGTCTCACTGTGGAGTCTTTCATCGCTTTCTGTGTGGAGGCTGGTGTCCCTTCGTGGTGCGTGGACCACTCTCTGTGCGGAGTTGGGGACCCTTCACCGTGCATGGACCACTCTCTGTGTGGCAGCAGGCCTCTCTGTGGGCTTGTACAGCTCTGTCTCTTGGCGTCGGGCTGCAGCATAATCCTGCACTCACGAGTCGGGATGTCATATATGCTGGGTTGAGGATTCGCCAATCCGAAGAACTCATCATCGGGGGTCTTCAATGTACAACAATTCTAGTTGCTGTTCGGATTTGGTACTGAGGTAGCCACTTCTCAAGATGAAATCATCGTCTGAGTCATAGTCTTCTTGGACCATATCATCACGTTTTGTGTCGGAGCTGGCATTGGGCTCGCGATGTCCAAAGAAGGATTCATGGTCTGAGTCATAGTCTTCAAGGACTGTATCATCTCTTTGGGCAGTGCTAACTGCTTGTTGCAGGGTTCTGCAGAGGTTACTTTCAGCTACTGGTCGAATTTCAGGCATTGTGCTGTCGCTCTAGGTGAAAGAATCTCATTTTGAGGCTTTAAATTTTTTTTCCGGTGTTTTGGGACATTTCCCCTTTAAGTGTCTAATTTGTCTATGTGAAAATGAATGAAATGAAAATCGCTTATTGTCACGAGTAGGCTTCAATGAAGTTACTGTGAAAAGCCCCTAGTCACCACATTCCGGCGCCTGTTCGTGTATTTACATTAACTCCTTGTGTATTTACAGTGATGCATATCACCAAACCCGTAAGGCCAGAAAGTTAGACACCAGTTAATTTGGCACAGGTACAGGGCACAGTATAGTGATCGGGGCTAGGGCATGTATATGTATATATTTGTTAACATTAAACACCTGTTCACAACGTTACAACCTGCCTCGGTGCTCTGTCAAATGGATGTGAGGAATGGGCTGGTCTGGAATGACTCTGGTTGAGGGGTGGGGGGGTGCGGAAATGTGCTGACATTTTGGGTGGGCTTGGCTCCCCACCCTTCCCCTCCCCCTCCCACCTCCGCCACCCCGGGATCTGATGGAATCGTGTGATGAAACCCAGCTTGCAGGGATCGCCCAGGTGGACGGTGGAAAATACTACCATGGGCAGGTGTCAGACGTTGTCATACGATGCGGTGCACCAGAGCTCATCATAGAGCGGGTTGTCATTATCCTCCATCCCATGGACCAGACCAGACATTATTGCCAACCCAGGGCCCACACCCCGTAGTGCGGCAGGTGTGTATCACGGAGGGGGTAGCTGTTAGGGGAGTGTCCTGGAGGGGGAGGGGGTGGGATGCGGTATCCGTGCCCCTGTCCAGCACTCCCCCCCCCCTCCCCCCGATTGGTGAACCTGGAGGTGATCAAAATGTCCTGTGCGCATTGGCCCTGATGGCATACAAGAGGGCCCCTCCAGAATGGCCCCGTAGCAGCTGTGTGTACCATCTAAAAGATGCACTGTAGGAACTTACCAAGGCTCCTTAGGCAACACCTTTTAAACCCACAATCACTGCCATCTAGAAGGACAAGAGCAGCAGATACCTGGGAACATCACCACTTGGAGGTTCCCCTCAAAATCACTCACCACCTTGACTTGGAAATGTATCGCCGTTCCTTCACTATTGCTGGGTCAAAATCCCGGAACTCTATTCCTAAGAGCATAGTGGGTGTGTCTACACCAGATGGACGGCAGCGGTTCAAGAAGGCAACTCTCCACCTGCATCGCAAGGGCAATTAGGGATGGGCAACAAATGCTGGCTTTACCAGTGAAGCCCACATACCGAAAAAATTATTTTAAAAATTTTTTAATATATGTATAACTGCACCTTGTTTATGCTTGTTATATTCTTATTATGCTGCTAGTTACTGAAAGGATCACATGTATTTTAGCGAGTCACACTTCATTTCCATGCACTCGCGGATGATGTGGGGCTATTCGATCATCATTTATTGTCACATATCATGTGTTGTGGAAATTATAAAGATCCCGAACTGTGATGGAGGCATCCTTGGGCATTACTGTTGAAGTTAAGACTCTGGTACAAATCTGGCCACCCAGCAGGTTCTGGTGACCCAATTAGGATGCCTGCGAGAATGTTTTTTAAGCAGCCTCTGCAGTTGATACCTCTTGCTACTCTGACCTTTGCTGGTCCTGGCACTGCACGATGCTGAGCCAGTTCCTCCTCAGTTGCATCATGACTAGAAAAATGGATAAGATGCCTTCAGCTATCATCGAGGATGCCTGAGGTGCTCTGTGAACAACACATTGCAGTGACGCATGTTATCATCACATTTTTAAAAACTTTTTCTCCATCCCTGATCAATTCAGCCAATGGAAAGGTCTGTAACTATCACTGGTCTGCCCCTGGCACCCCCATTGTGAAGCCCATACTGGTGGATCACAGATGAGTGCCCCTGTTGTTCAGACATCCATGTAAATGGATGACATTGCCTGGACCAGGATCATAAAAGCCATTTCCTCACACCCTCCCTCAGACACTATTTGGCTTCCCTCTTAAACTCGAGGCTCATTTAGCAGACCCTGTCCTTGCCATCATAAACGTAACACCCACTCCTTATCTGCCATTATTATCTACACGGATATCTCAAGATTCCAACCTGGCATATGGGGATCATCCCCCACTCAAGGTCCATGGAACTCCAAGAGGAGATGAATTTCAGCTCAAGTTTCACTACTGCTCCACACCTTTCTGAATTGACGCTGTAATGAAACCCATGGTTTATGGATGAATGTTGCTGCTGTCTTCTGAGTTTGACCAGAAGGTTCTCCATCCAGTTGACTAATGATTATTAGGATGCCCCATTAGTTGACCCACTAAGCACAGCAGTAACTCCACACACTGCCGAAGACCCTTCTCCCATTTGGAGTCCTGGCTGTCGTCGTGGAACTGCATTTCAACATTGCAAGTAAAACAATGGTGTACATCTCTTATTGACAGAGATCTAGCACCTTCTATCCTTTGCCATGCCCACCAAGTCCTCACTAGTTTCTTTTGCCAACACCACATTATCCTTCATCACCCCCTATTCCGCTTGCAATTCACTCTTGGCCTCATAATACTTTATGTCTTCATCACTGATCAGACGCAAACCCTTAATCGCCCAAGTGCAGTTGTCCATTCTGATCCTTACACCCCCCATCCACAAAACCACCATTAAATAGACTTTTGACAACTTCCCCCATGAAATACTATAGTACCCACCCATGACCCTGCCACTCCCACCTTAATGTATCTAACACACCGCTGTCAATGCCACCGTACACCGTCTCTCAATATCCTGATCTTAACCAATCATATCCAAACCTCAATATCCACAGCCACACGCTATAAACTCTTCCCTCAGCCACCATCACTGCAGAATCTCCCCAACTGAAAGCATAACCAAAACTTGAGCGGCTCAGCTCGCCTCTCTCAGCCACAGACAGTCTGCACTATCCTTCCCTGGACAGCCTGCACTATCCATTCCCTGGATAGTCTGCACTATCCCTCCCTGGACAGTCTGCACTCGCCCTCTCCGGACAGTCTGCACTATCCCTCCCTGGACAGTCTGCACTATCCCTCCCCGGACAGTCTGCACTATCCCTCCCTGGACAGTCTGCACTATCCATTCCCTGGATAGTCTGCACTATCCCTCTCCGGACAGTCTGCCCTATCCCTCTCCGGACAGTCTGCACTATCCCTCCCTGGACAGTCTGCACAATCCCTCCCTGGACAGCCTGCACTATCCCTCCCTGGACAGTCTGCACTATCCCTCCCTGGACAGCCGGCACTATCCCTCCCTGGACAGTCTGCACTATCCCTCCCTGGACAGTCTGCACTATCCCTCCCTGGACAGTCTGCACTATCCTTCCCTGGACAGTCTGCACTATCCCTCTCCGGACAGTCTGCACTATCCCTCCCTGGACAGTCTGCACTATCCCTCTGCGGACAGTCTGCACTATCCCTCCCTGGACAGTCTGCACTATCCCTCCCTGGACAGCCTGCACTATCCCTCCCTGGACAGCCTGCACTATCACTCCCTGGACAGTCTGCACTATCCCTCCCTGGACAGTCTGCACTATCCCTCCTCGGACAGTCTGCACTATCCCTCCCTGGACAGTCTGCACTATCCCTCTCCGGACAGTCTGCCCTATCCCTCCCTGGACAGCCTGCACTATCCCTCCCTGGACAGCCTGCACTATCCCTCCCTGGACAGCCTGCACTATCTCTCCCTGGACAGTCTGCACTATCCCTCCCTGGGCAGTCTGCATTATCCCTCCCTGGACAGTCTGCACTATCCCTCTCCGGACAGTCTGCACTATCCCTCCCTGGACAGTCCTGCACTATCCCTCCCTGGGCAGTCTGCATTATCCCTCCCTGGACAGTCTGCACTATCCCTCCCCGGACAGTCTGCACTATCCCTCCCCGGACAGCCTGCACTATCCCCCCGGACAGTCTGCACTATCCCTCCCGGACAGTCTGCACTATCCATCCCCGGACAGTCTGCACTATCCCTCCTGGACCAGTCTGCAGCTATCCCTCCCCGGCACATCCTGCACTATCCCTCCCCGTACACTCCTGCACTATCCCTCCCGGACACCTGCACTATCCCTCCCCTGGACAGTCTGCCTATCCCTCCCCGGACACTCTGCACTATCCCTCCCCGGACAGTCTGCACTATCCCTCCCCGGACAGTCTGCACTATCCCTCCCCGCACAGTCTGCACTATCCCTCCCGGACAGTCTGCACTATCCCTCCCCGGACACTCTGCACTATCCCTCCCCGGACAGTCTGCACTATCCCTCCCGGACAGTCTGCACTATCCCTCCCCGGACAGTCTGCACTATCCCTCCCCGCACAGTCTGCACTATCCCTCCCCGGTACAGCCATGCCTAGCCCTCTCCCGGACAGTCTGCACGATCCCACCCTGGACACCCTGCACTATCCCTCCCCGGACAGCCGGCACTATCCCTCCCTGGACAGTCTGCACCATCCCTCCCTGGACAGTCTGCACTATCCCTCCCTGGACAGCCTGCACTATCCCTCCCTGGACAGCCTGCACTATCCCTCCCTGGACAGCCTGTACTATCCCTCCCTGGACAGTCTGCACTATCCCTCCCTGGACAGCCTGCACCATCCCTCCCTGGACAGTCTGCACTATCCCTCCCTGGACAGCCTGCACTATCCCTCCCTGGACAGCCTGCACTATCCCTCCCTGGACAGTCTGCACTATCCCTCCCCGGACAGCCTGCACTATCCCTCCCTGGACAGCCTGCACTATCCCTCCCTGGACAGCCTGTACTATCCCTCCCTGGACAGTCTGCACTGTCCCTCCCTGGACAGCCTGCACTATCCCTCCCCGGACAGCCGGCACTATCCCTCCCTGGACAGTCTGCACCATCCCTCCCTGGACAGTCTGCACCATCCCTCCCTGGACAGCCTGCACTATCCCTCCCTGGACAGTCTGCACTGTCCCTCCCTGGACAGCCTGCACTATCCCTCCCTGGACAGTCTGCACTATCCCTCCCTGGACAGCCTGCACTATCCCTCCCCGGACAGCCTGCACTATCCCTCCCTGGACAGCCTGCACTATCCCTCCCCGGACAGTCTGCACTATCCCTCCCTGGACAGTCTGCACTATCCCTCCCTGGACAGTCTGCACTATCCCTCCCTGGACAGTCTGCACTATCCCTCCCTGGACAGCCTGCACTATCCCTCCCTGGACAGTCTGCACTATCCCTCCCTGGACAGCCTGCACTATCCTTCCCTGGACAGTCTGCACTATCCCTCTCCGGACAGTCTGCACTATCCCTCCCTGGACAGTCTGCACTATCCCTCTGCGGACAGTCTGCACTATCCCTCCCTGGACAGTCTGCACTATCCCTCCCTGGACAGCCTGCACTATCCCTCCCTGGACAGCCTGCACTATCCACTCCCTGGACAGTCTGCACTATCCCTCCCTGGACAGTCTGCACTATCCCTCCCTGGACAGTCTGCACTATCCCTCCCTGGACAGTCTGCACTATCCCTCTCCGGACAGTCTGCCCTATCCCTCCCTGGACAGCCTGCACTATCCCTCCCTGGACAGCCTGCACTATCCCTCCCTGGACAGCCTGCACTATCTCTCCCTGGACAGTCTGCACTATCCCTCCCTGGGCAGTCTGCATTATCCCTCCCTGGACAGTCTGCACTATCCCTCTCCGGACAGTCTGCACTATCCCTCCCTGGACAGTCTGCACTATCCCTCCCTGGGCAGTCTGCATTATCCCTCCCTGGACAGTCTGCACTATCCCTCTCCGGACAGTCTGCACTATCCCTCCCTGGACAGCCTGCACTATCCCTCCCTGGACAGTCTGCACTATCCCTCCCTGGACAGTCTGCACTATCTCTCCCTGGACAGTCTGCACTATCCCTCCCTGGACAGTCTGCTCTATCCCTCCCTGGACAACCTGCACTATCCCTCCCTGGACAGTCTGCTCTATCCCTCCCTGGACAACCTGCACTATCCCTCCCTGGACAGTCTGCTCTATCCCTCCCTGGACAACCTGCACTATCCCTCCCTGGACAGTCTGCCCTATCCCTTCCTGGACAGCCTGCACTATCCCTCCCTGGACAGCCTGCACTATCCCTCTGCGGACAGTCTGCACTATCCCTCCCTGGACACCCTGCACTATCCCTCCCTGGACAGCCTGCACTATCCCTCCCTGGACAGTCTGCACTATTCCTCCCTGGACAGCCTTTACTATCCCTCTCTGGACAGTCTGCACTATCCCTCCCTGGACAGCCTGCCCGATCCCTCTCCGGACAGTCTGCACTGTCCCTCCCTGGACAGCCTGCACTATCCCTCCCCGGACAGCCGGCACTATCCCTCCCTGGACAGTCTGCACCATCCCTCCCTGGACAGTCTGCACTATCCCTCCCTGGACAGCCTGCACTACCCTCCTGGACAGCCTGCACTATCCCTCCCTGGACAGCCTGTACTATCCCTCCCTGGACAGTCTGCACTATCCCTCCCTGGACAGCCTGCACCATCCCTCCCTGGACAGTCTGCACTATCCCTCCCTGGACAGCCTGCACTATCCCTCCCTGGACAGCCTGCACTATCCCTCCCTGGACAGTCTGCACTATCCCTCCCCGGACAGCCTGCACTATCCCTCCCTGGACAGCCTGCACTATCCCTCCCTGGACAGCCTGTACTATCCCTCCCTGGACAGTCTGCACTGTCCCTCCCTGGACAGCCTGCACTATCCCTCCCCGGACAGCCGGCACTATCCCTCCCTGGACAGTCTGCACCATCCCTCCCTGGACAGTCTGCACCATCCCTCCCTGGACAGCCTGCACTATCCCTCCCTGGACAGTCTGCACTGTCCCTCCCTGGACAGCCTGCACTATCCCTCCCCGGACAGTCTGCACTATCCCTCCCTGGACAGCCTGCACTATCCCTCCCCGGACAGCCTGCACTATCCCTCCCTGGACAGCCTGCACTATCCCTCCCCGGACAGTCTGCACTATCCCTCCCTGGACAGTCTGCACTATCCCTCCCTGGACAGTCTGCACTATCCCTCCCTGGACAGTCTGCACTATCCCTCCCTGGACAGCCTGCACTATCCCTCCCTGGACAGTCTGCACTATCCCTCCCTGGACAGTCTGCACTATCCCTCCCTGGACAGCCTGTACTATCCCTCCCTGGACAGTCTGCACTATCCCTCCCCGGACAGTCTGCACTATCCCTTCCTGGACAGTCTGCACTATCCCTCCCTGGACAGTCTGCCCTATCCCTCCCCGGACAGTCTGCACTATCCCTCCCTGGACAGCCTGCACAATCCATTCCCTGGACAGCCGGCACTATCCCTCTCTGGACAGTCTGCACTATCCCTCCCCGGACAGTCTGCACTATCCCTCCCTGGACAGCCTGCACAATCCATTCCCTGGACAGCCGGCACTATCCCTCTCCGGACAGTCTGCACTATCCCTCTCTGGACAGCCTGTACTATCCCTCCCTGGACAGTCTGCACTATCCCTCCCCGGACAGTCTGCCCTATCCCTCCCTGGACAGTCTGCACTATCCCTCCCTGGACAGCCTGCACTATCCCTCCCTGGACAGTCTGCACTATCCCTCCCTGGACAGTCTGCACTATCCCTCCCTGGACAGTCTGCACTATCCCTCCCTGGACAGTCTGCACTATCCCTCTCCCCGGACAGTCTGCACTATCCCTCCCTGGACAGCCTGCACAATCCATTCCCTGGACAGCCGGCACTATCCCTCTCTGGACAGTCTGCACTATTCCTCCCCGGACAGTCTGCACTATCCCTCTCCGGACAGTCTGCACTATCCCTCTCCGGACAGCCTGCACTATCCCTCCCTGGACTGTCTGCACTATCCCTCCCTGGACAGTCTGCACTATCCCTCCCTGGACAGTCTGCACTATCCCTCCCTGGACAGCCTGCACTATCCCTCCCTGGACAGTCTGCACTATCCCTCCCTGGACAGTCTGCACTCTCTCTCCCCGGACACCCTGCACTATCGCTCCCTGGACAGCCTGCACTATCCCTCCCCGGACAGTCTGCACTATCACTCCCTGGACAGTCTGCACTATCCCTCCCTGGACAGTCTGCGCTATCTCTCCCTGGACAGTCTGCACTATCCCTCCCTGGACAGCCTGCACTATCCCTCCCTGGACAGCCTGCACTATCCCTCCCCGGACAGCCTGCACTATCCCTCCCTGGACAGCCTGCACTATCCCTCCCTGGACAGCCTGCACTATCCCTCCCTGGACAGTCTGCACTATCCCTCCCTGGACTGTCTGCACTATCCCTCCCTGGACTGTCTGCACTATCCCTCCCTGGACAGCCTGCACTATCCCTCCCTGGACAGTCTGCACTATCCCTCCCTGGACAGCCTGCACTATCCCTCCCTGGACAGTCTGCCCTATCCCTCCCCGGACAGCCTGCACTATCCCTCTCTGGGCAGCCTGTACTATCCCTCCCTGGACAGTCTGCACTATCCCTCCCTGGACAGTCTGCACTATCCCTTCCTGGACAGTCTGCACTATCCCTCCCTGGACAGTCTGCACTATCCCTCCCTGGACAGTCTGCACTATCCCTCCCTGGACAGTCTGCTCTATCCCTCTCCGGACAGTCTGCACTATCCCGCCCTGGACAGCCTGCCCTATCCCTCCCTGGACAGTCTGCACTATCCCTCCCTGGACAGCCTGCACTATCCCTCCCCGGACAGTCTGCACTATCACTCCCTGGACACCCTGCACTATCCCTCCCTGGACAGTCTGCACTATCACTCCCTGGACAGCCTGCACTATCCCTCCCTGGACAGCCTGCACTATCCCTCCCTGGACAGTCTGCACTATCCCTCCCTGGACAGTCTGCACTATCCCTCTCCAGGCAGTCTGCACTATCCCGCCCTGGACAGGCTGCACTATCCCTCCCCGGACAGTCTGCACTAATCCTCTCCGGACAGTCTGCACTATCCCTCCCTGGACAGCCTGCACTATCCCTCCCTGGACAGCCTGCACTATCCCTCCCTGGACAGCCTGCACTATCCCTCCCAGGACAGTCTGCACTATCCCTCTCCGGACAGTCTGCACTATCCCTCCCCGGACAGTCTGCACTATCCCTCCCCGGACAGTCTGCACTATCCCTCCCCGGACAGTCTGCACTATCCCTCCCCGGACAGTCTGCACTATATCTCCCCGGA
Organism: Scyliorhinus canicula; assembly: GCF_902713615.1. Lineage (NCBI taxonomy): Eukaryota > Metazoa > Chordata > Chondrichthyes > Carcharhiniformes > Scyliorhinidae > Scyliorhinus > Scyliorhinus canicula. The sequence goes on along the minus strand of NC_052153.1, from coordinate 144,971,020 downwards.
CAGCCTGCACTATCCCTCCCTGGACAGTCTGCACTATCCCTCCTTTGACAGCCTGCACTATGTTAAGTAATGGGTTAAGAGACATTGCAATTAGTTGTCTCATTTATGTTAAGTGTTCAATAATTGACACTGATATGTAAAGGGGCTTCAGGTGGCCACTGGGTCTGGTGATGTGTAGAGTTCTGTGCAGAGTCAGTTTGAACAAATAAAAGTGTGTTGGTGAAAAAGGAGCCGATCTTTTGCCTCTTCATACCACAGCATCTAATACGTCTAACAATTAGTAGCAGAAGATGGTGGATTTGTAAATGTGAAGGGTTGAAAGATACAATTTTTCCAGTTCAAACCAAGGAATGAAAAAAAAAGGGATATATGGCTGAACCCAGGACAAAGATGGCTGGATATGACTATCCTCCCCTATTTTCTAAAAGGGAACCATACGACCAATGGAGAAGTGCAGTAGTTATGTGGACTAAGGTGACTGCTTTGGGAAAGAGAAAACAAGGGATGGCATTGGCTCTTTCTTTACCATATGGCAGTAAAATCTGAAACAAAGTGCTTTCTGAGCTGGAATTGGAAGAGTTAGACTCAGAGGAAGGTCTGGCGACTTTATTACATGATATGGATAAGATTTAGAAGAAAGATTACTTGTTAAGTGCGGATGAAGCATGGTCGGATTTTGATAAGTTCTGGAAAATGGAGGATTTATCCATGGAAGACTATATAATGGAATTTGGCAGACTATATAAAAGGCTGCAGAAACACAACCTAGAATTTCCACAGTCTGTGTTGGCCTTTAAATTACTTGACTGTGCTAGAGTGAGCAACATGGATAGACTCATGGTTTTGACAGGAGTTCAGTTTGCAGATAACGATACCTTATTCGAACAGATGATAAAAGCTTTAAAAGATATTCTGGGGAAACATTCGATTCCAATGGCTCTGATGAGCCAAATAGGTCAGCCTGCAATAAGGCAGAATATGGAAGATACACTAACAGAATGGTGAAACCGTATGGATACGAACAGGCCTCAAGACTATAAAAGGAGACCGAGACAAGGAAATTATGAAGACAGAACTCCAGTTAAAACCTACAATAGGAGGATGAACCCCAGAAATGCACGGGGCATGATAAATCGATATTTTCGATGTGTCTCTCAATACCATTATGCTTTCAACTGTCCAACTCGATATGATAGAGTATTTGAAGCGACACATGACACGGAAGAGTCAGAAGAGGAAAAAGATAGTGACCAGAAAGAAGGCATTGTCCTTTTAACAAGCTGTTTTACGCCGGTAATGAGGGTGTTGGTTGCAGAATCCTTCAACTGTGCTGTATTGGACAGTGGCTGCACATCTACTGTGTGTGGGATTGACTGGTTAAAATGTTATCTGGACTCCTTGGATGCTGAAAATCGTAACAAGATTAAGGAATTTAAAAGTTCCACAAGTTTCAGGTTTAGGGATGATAATACTCTGAAGTCGCTGAAAAGATTGGTGATCCCTTGCAATATTGCTGGAGTGAATCATTTCATTAGCACGGATGTTGTATCAAGTGAGATACCTATGCTTCTGAGCAGACCGTCGATGAAGAAAGCACACATGAAGCTGGATATGGAACAGGATAAGGCAACAGTTTTTGGAAAGACGGTGGACTTACAATTTACACAGTCGGGACACTATTGTATTCCATTACTGACAAATAATATTTCAAGTAGAGTGGTTAAGGATGTGTTAATGGCAGTTGAAAATGGGACTTTGGCTGATAAAAAGCTTGTTGTAGTAAAACTGCATAGGCAATTTGCACATCCGTCTCCTCGGAGGTTGAAAAAATTATTAAAGGGTGCAGGGGTAAGGGCTGACGACTATACTAAACTGATAGAACAGGTTAGTGATCGCTGTGAAGTTTGCAGGAAGTACAGAAGGACACCAGCACGACCGATAGTAACCCTACCTTTCGCCAGGGATTTTAATGACATTGTGGCCATGGACCTTAAGATCTGGGATAAAGCAAATAATATATTTATTTTGGATTTTGTAGATTTAGCAACCAGATTTAGTCAATCAACGATTGTACGAAGTAAAGAAAAGAGAGTAATTCTGGATCAAATTGTGGAAAAATGGATCGGGACAGGAATGGGTCCACCAGCAAAATTCCTTATGGACACTGGGGGTGAATTTGCTAATGATGAGTTTAGGGATATGTGTGAAAACATGAATATCAGAGTTATGAACACGGCTGCAGAAAGCCCATTCAGTAATGGTGTCTGCAAAAGAAATCATGCTGTTATCGATGACATGCTTTGGAAAATTTTGGGAGATCGACCAAACTGCACGCTAAATTCAGCTTACACGGTGGTACATGCAAATAATTCATTGCAGATGGTTGGGGGCTATAGTCCTTATCAATTAGTGCTTGGTAGAAATCCTAAAATTCCGTCCATTTTGGATGACCAGCCTCCACCTTGGGAGGGGACTACAATTAGCTCAGGTTTTGCTGAACATTTAAATGTGTTACATAGCAGTAGAAAAGTTTTTTTGGAAGCAGAAGTCTCTGAAAGAATTCGCAGAGCTTTAAGACATAATGTACGGCCATCAGATGCCGTTTTTCAGCAAGGAGATATGGTATACTATGAGAGACAATTCTAATGAATGGAAAGGCCCAGGGAAGATCATAGGCATAGATGGAAAAACAATTATTTTGCAACATGGTAATCAAACTGTTAGGGTACATTCATCAAGGATAATGGGTACCGATTACAAATTTTCAAATTTAGACAGAGCAGTCAGACATGACGAGGAACCAGAGTAATCTGGTACACATGTGTTACAGAACTATGAGGACCAGTTAACCGATATAGGCAGGGATTCTGTAGAGGAACACGACTCTTCTGATAAATTAGAACAGGCCATTTTTCCGAAAGGGCAACTGCCAAATGTTGGTACAAAAGTGACATACTTGCCTGAAGGGTCTAGTCAATGGAAGGATGCAACTGTTATTAGTAGAGCAGGAAGGCCACTGGAAAGTATAAACATTGGTTGAATGTACAGCATTCAGGGGAGGAAGTTAAGACAATGGATTGGGAAAACGAAGTTCAAAAATGGAGGGCACAGAAACGCAGTGCCAGTTCAGATAGTACATCAGATAGTGAACAGGTTCGCAGGAAAAGGTCGAGAACTATTGAAAGAACATCCCACTACAGATGAGAAAGATCAAGCAGTAGCAGTACAGAACGAGATACCAGGCAGGAGAGGGGACGTAGTTTATCAAGATCTCGGAACAGGAGTAAGACTACAAATACTAATAGAAGTAGAAGCCCACATGCATGTGAGATTTTGGTGGCTTCAAATAAATTAGATGAAAAAGTTATCAAAGATGCTAAACAGCAAGAATTGCATAGTTGGAGTGAATTTGGGTAATACATGGAAGTACCGGATAGGGGACAAAAAGCTCTATCCCACAGATGGATTTGCACAGAAATGGTTCTTCCAGATGGAACTTATAAGGCAAAGGCCAGGCTTGTGGCAAGGGGATATGAAGAAAGCCTAGAAGATCCGGACTTAAGGATAGATTCACCTACAGCAGGAAAGGTTATTTTAAAGATCTTCTTGGCTCTATTAGCCACAAAGGCATGGGAATGCAAATCTATAGATATAAAAGCTGCATTTTTGCAGGGGCATCAGCTCCAGAGAGACATTTTTCTCCGTCCTCCTAAAGAAGCAGCTAACACAGAAGGGGTACTCTGGAAGTTGAACAAATGTGTATATGGATTAAATGATGCATCTAGAGTGTGGTACTTTTCGGTAAGGTCAGTCTTGTTAAAGTTAGGCTGTTGCCAGTTGAAAGCAGGTCCTGCAATGTTTTACTGGCACTATAAAGGAAATCTTGCTGGCATCTTTATGATGCATGTCGATGATTTTTTGTGGGGTGGGACTAGTGATTTTGAAGCTATTGTAATCTCCGGTTTGAGGAAAGAATTCAGGGTTGGAAGTCAGGCTTACGGTGCATTTAAATATATTGGACTGGAAATCGGACAGACTAAGTTAGGGGTAACTTTACATCAGCAATCTTATTTGGAAAGCATCAGCCCAATAGCAATTAGTCGTGGCCGGGTTTCACAAAAAGACGCAATGGTTTCGAAGATAGAAAAAGAGCAACTGCGAAGTTTAATTGGGCAACTGAACTGGTTAGGTAGACCGACTAGACTGGACGTGAGTTTTGATGTCTTAGAGTTGAGTACAAAAATGAATGATCCCAAAGTGGAAGACATAACAAGAGCAAATAAAGTGTTGGCCAAACTAAAAATGCAGGAGTGGGTTTTGAAGTTCCCGGTTTTAGGTGGTCTTCGGCATTTGAAACTCATAGTTTATAGTGATGCATCCTATGCAAATTTATGTGATGGAGTTTCAAGCGCAGGAGGTTTTATAATTTTCCTTTTGGGGAACAATGGTAAATGTTGCCCTCTTGTGTGGGAAACAAAGAAAATAAGAAGAGTGGTCAAAAGCACTTTGGCTGCTGAGACGTTAAGCCTTGTGGAAGCGGTGGATATGGCTTTTTATATAAATCAGATTTTGGGATTAGGGGATTTGGGTAACATACCTATTGACTGTCACATTGACAATAAATCCCTGTGGGAAAATGTGCACTCTACAAAAAGTGTCAATAAAAAGTGGTTACGGATAGACATCGCAAGTTTGAAGCAGATGTTGGTCAGAGGGGAAATAACAAAAAATAAATATTTGACAGTAGCTTTCAACTATCAGACTGTTTTACGAAAAGAGGGGCTAGTTCACAGAAACTTTTGGATATTGTGAATGAAGGGCGTCTGTTTCTGTGAATGTTGTTTTTTCTACTCCAAAAAAAAGGAGGAATCACGTGTGTGCTTTAGTTTCTTGAAATTTTGTTTTCATCTTTTGTTTTCACCTAATTGTTTTTTTTTCTTCAAGGAAGGGGAGACTGTTAAGAAATGGGTTAAGAGACATTGCAATTAGTTGTCTCATTTATGTTAAGAGTTCAATAATTGACACTGATATTTAAAGGGGCTTCAGGTGACCTCTGGGTCTGGTGATGTGCTGATTCAGTTTGAATAAATAAAAGTGTTTTGGTGAAAAAGGAGCAGAACTTTTGCCTCTTCATACCACAACATCTAATACGTCTAACACACTATCCCTCCCTGGACAGCCTGCACTATCCCTCCCTGGACAGTCTGCACTATCCCTCCCTGGACAGTCTGCACTATCCCTCTATAGACAGTCTGCACTATCCCTCCTCGGACAGTCTGCACTATCCCTCCTCGGACAGTCTGCACTATCCCTCCCTGGACAGCCTGCAATATCCCTCCCTGGACAGTCTGCACTATCCCTCCCTGGACAGCCTGCACTATCCCTCCCTGGACAGCCTGCACTATCCCTCCCTGGACAGCCTGCACTATCCCTCCCTGGACAGCCTGCACTATCCCTCCCTGGACAGTCTGCCCTATCCCTCCCTGGACAGTCTGCACTATCCCTCCCTGGACAGTCTGCACTATCCATTCCCTGGACAGCCTGCACTATCCCTCCCTGGACAGTCTGCACTATCCCTCCCTGGACAGTCTGCACTATCCCTCCCTGGACAGTCTGCACTATCCCTCCCTGGACAGTCTGCACTATCCCGCCCTGGACAGCCTGCACTATCCCTCCCTGGACAGTCTGCACTATCCCGCCCTGGACAGCCTGCACTATCCCTCCCTGGACAGCCTGCACTATCCCTCCCTGGACAGCCTGCACTATCCCTCCCTGGACAGTCTGGACTATCCCTCCCTGGACAGCCTGCACTATCCCTCCCTGGACAGTCTGCACTATCCATTCCCTGGACAGCCTGCACTATTCCGCCCTGGACAGTCTGCACTATCCCTCCCTGGACAGTCTGCACTCTCCCTCCCTGGACAGCCTGCACTATCCCTCCCTGGACAGTCTGCACTATCCCTCCCTGGACAGTCTGCACTATCCCTCCCTGGACAGTCTGCACTATCCCTCCCTGGACAGTCTGCACTATCCCTCCCTGGACAGTCTGCACTATCCCTCCCTGGACAGTCTGCACTATCCCTCCCTGGACAGTCTGCCCTATCCCTCTCCGGACAGTCTGCACTATCCCTCCCTGGACAGTCTGCACTATCCCTCCCTGGACAGCCTGCACTATCCCTCCCTGGACAGTCTGCACTCGCCCTCTCCGGACAGCCTGCCCTATCCCTCCCTGGACAGTCTGCACTATCCCTCCCTGGACAGTCTGCACTATCCCTCCCTGGACAGTCTGCACTATCCCTCTCCGGACAGTCTGCACTATCCCTCTCCGGACAGCCTGCACTATCCCTCCCTGGACAGCCTGCACTATCCCTCCCTGGACAGTCTGCATTATCCCTCCCTGGACAGCCTGCACTATCCCTCCCTGGACAGTCTGCACTATCCCTCCCCGGACAGTCTGCACTATCCCTCCCTGGGCAGCCTGCACTATCCCTCCCTGGACAGTCTGCACTATCCCTCCCCGGACAGTCTGCACTATCCCTCCCTGGACAGTCTGCACTATCCCTCCCCGGACAGTCTGCACTATCCCTCCCTGGGCAGCCTGCACTATCCCTCCCCGGACAGCCTGCACTATCCCTCCCTGGACAGCCTGTACTATCCCTCCCTGGACAGTCTGCACTATCCCTCCCTGGACAGTCTGCACTATCCCTCCCTGGACAGCCTGCACTATCCCTCCCTGGACAGTCTGCACTATCCCTCCCTGGACAGTCTGCACTATCCCTCCCTGGACTGTCTGCACTATCCCTCCCCGGACAGTCTGCACTATCCCTCCCCGGACAGTCTGCACTATCCCTCCCCGGACAGTCTGCACTATCCCTCCCTGGACAGCCTGCACTATCCCTCCCTGGACACGCTGCATTATCCCTCTCTGGGCAGCCTGTACTATCCCTCTCTGGGCAGCCTATACTATCCCTCCCTGGACAGTCTGCACTATCCCTCCCTGGACAGTCTGCACTATCCCTCCCTGGACAGCCTGCACTATCCCTCCCTGGACAGTCTGCACTATCCCTCCCTGGACAGCCTGCACTATCCCTCTCTGGGCAGCCTGTACTATCTCTCCAGACAGCCTGCACCATCCCTCCCTGGACCGCCTGTACTGGGCAGGCTCTCTGTCCCTTCTCCATTCAACTTGCCTCTATTCCTCCCTGCCTTGGTCATCCGACAGGCAACTTGCACTGCCACCACCCCATCAGAAGCATGTGCTGCCGTTTACATACCCACTCCAAGGAGGAAAATGCAACAGCAACTCACTGTTAGTCACGTAAAAATCGATCTCGCCAACTGCATACTCTATAAATGTGAACATTCTCATTTCTCACTTAACTTAATTTTGATGAGCTGATCTTTTAAAGAGCATGACATGCAGATGTATATAAAAAGGCTTGCTAACACTGTTTCTGGGGAAGCTGGCCTCAAAGTCCCAAGAACTTAATTACAAAAGTTCATCCCGCCATCGGAAAACTGATTTTTGGCCTCCCGCCAAAATAAACCCCCTGCCCACCAAGCGTCCCGCTGCAGGTTGGACCAGAAGGTTCCAACATAAATTATTTAACAGTCTACATTTGTTACTTTGTTGGTTAGGGATGCATCAGATTTTAAGACAATGCCCCAGAGATTTGAAAATTTTACTTGCAAGTCCTATGTTTACACAGTTTGAAAACTAATTCATTTTGAAATTGAAAATAGTGCCCTTGAAGTATTCTTCTCTTAACCTTTCCTTCAACCGATTGCTGCATACTTTGGCTGGGGTCATAATGGAGCAAAACTGCTGTGTCTCCTCCAACTTCCAGAACCTATCCTCCTTGATGGGGGGGGGGGGGGGGGGGGGTGGTTGTGGAATTAAGCTGCAAGGTGAGACAGAGGGTTGGGACCAAGTCATCCTTTTGGCAAACCTGGCAAAATAATACCCAAGACAGGTTTTAAAGATTTTTTGTGAATTCAAACCCCCAAAGTCAAGGGTTAGCCTCCTCATTTGCTATGTTTAAGTTGTTTAGTCTGCAATTTAGACGATAGAAGGGGCACTCCTCAGTAACGTGCAACATTGTTTGTGCCTCTCTGCAAGTTCCTAAGTGGTCTATCCTAACACAGTAACAGTGAAGGTTGGCTGCACAGGCGTCCTGGCCTGTCCTGAACCTGTTCAGCAAGGACCACTGTCACCATGTCTGTTCAAAGCCTGCTGTTCGACAGATGGGGTTTTCAACAAGGAACTCATTAGTGAGCTCTCGTGTTTCCCATTTCTTAATCCAAAGGATGTCTGCTAGTAGATCTTGCTCATGAAGAGTGCTCCATATGGGAACTGAGATGGAAGGCGTCAGTCGGTGGGATAAACAGGTTAACATGAATTGGCAAGGGAACTGCAGCACAGATGATTTCAACCAACTCATGGGATTTTGTCAATTGGCAGATATGTTGGAGAGTGATGTTTGCAAGGACAGGATGCTAAGAGAGGAGTGTTGAGCAGAGGATTCCAGTTATGACCTACCTTCTATCATAAGGTCAGAAGTCGGACTGTTGGCTGATTGTTGCACAATGTCCAGCACCATTCACGACTCCTTAGATACTAAGGCAGCCCCTGCCCATATGCAACAAGACCTGGAGAGAAGTCAAGAGAATGGGGGTGAGAAACATTTCAGCTATGATCGAATGGCAGAACAAACCCAATGGGCCAAATGGCCTACTTCTGCTCCTATATCTTATGGTCTTATGGACAACATTCAGGCTTGGGCTGATAAGTGTTAAGTAATATTTCAGCCAATAAGTGCTCGGCAATGATCATCCCCAAGAAGAAAGAATCTAACCATGGCTCTTTGACAGTCAATGCCATTACTATTGCTGGAACCCCCACTTTCAACATCCTGGGGGTTACTGCTAACCAGGAACTGAACTGGACCAGCCATATAAATGCTGTGGCTAAAAGAATAGATTAGTTTGTGTGGAGTCTGCACGTTCTCCCTGTGTCTGCGTGGGTTTCCTCCGGGTGCTCCGGTTTCCTCCCACAGTCCTGAAAGACGTGCTTGTTAGGTGAATTGGACATTCTGAATTTTCCCTCGGTGTACCCGAACAGGCGCCGGACTCGGGGCTTTTCACAGTAACTTCATTGCAGTGTTAATGTAAGCCTATTTGTGACACTTATAAAGATTATTATTAGAAACTGGGAACTCTGAGGTAACTCACCTCCTGACTACATAAAACCTGTCCATCATCTACAAACATAAGTCATGAGTGTGGTGGAATACTCTCCACTTGCTTGGCTGACCCTGGCTCCAACAACACTCAAGAAGATTAACACCATCCAGGAAGAAGTAGTAATAACACTGCGTATTATATACAAGATGCATTGCAGCAACTTACCAAGGCTCCTTCGACAGCACCTTCCAAACCCACAACCTTTCCCATCTAGAAGGGCAAGGGAAGCAGACACACTGCAACATCACCAACTGGGATCATAGAATCACTACAGTGCATAAGGAGGTCATTCAGCCCAACAAGACTGCACCAACCCTCCGAAAGAGCACCCTACATAGGCCATCTCCAGCACCCCATCCACAGTAACTTCATTGCAGTGTTAATGTAAGCCTACTTGTAACACTAATAAAGATGATCCCCATAACCCAGTAACTTCACCTAATCTTTTGGACACTTACGGGAAATTTAGCATGGCCATACCACCTAACTTTCACATCTTTGAACTGTGGGAGCAAACTGAAGCACTCGAAAGAAACACACACAGACACAGAGAGAATGTGCAAACTCCACAGAGGCAGTTACCTAAGGTCAGAATCAAACCCGCATCCCTGCCGCTGTGAGGAAGTAGTGCTAACCTTGTGCCACTGTACTGCCCTGAGTTCCCCGCCAAGTACCACACCAACCTGAATTGGAACCAAATCACCATTTCTTCACTTTTCTGAATCAAAATCATGGATCTGACGTCCTAACAGTATTGTGGGTGTGCCTACACAATATGGACTGCAGAGGTCAAGAAGGCAGCTCACCACCACTTTCTCAAGGGCAGTTAGGGATGAGCAACAAATGTTTGCCGAGTCAGTGATGCCACATCCTTTGACAGAATCAAACAAAGCCAACAGTCAATATCTTAACTAGTGATGAGACCATCAATTCATGCGACACGTGGTTAGAAGTGAACAGTGGTTTTAATCGTCTTACAACAGAGCCTGCCTGTGACGAGATGAACTCTAGATGAACTGGCAGGCAGGCTCCGACTGCCAAGCTTTATACAACCAGTGGGGGGGGGGAGGAGTCATGGGCAGAGCCAAGGGTGGAGCCCTGTACAAACTTCCGTACATTCCCAATACACCTCCCCCTAGGGGCAGAGCCGCGCAACTGCTCGTGTGCCGAGCTTACAGAGGCATGGTAAAACATGTGTGATAACAGTGTGAATTATGCTATTATGATTCACCACATTCACCCCCTGTAAAAAAATCAAGTCCGGCGGGGGTGATGGTTTACAGATTGAGCCTGTCCGGTGATCGAGTTGTCCGTTGTGATCGGCGGAGCACCGGGGTTGCAGTCTCCTCTGGTGGCTGGATGATCACGGTCGGTTGGGGTACGATGGCGGACTCCGGGGGTGATTCTGTCTGAGCCTCGTACCCTTCTGGTTCGACTGGGGAGTGGGAGCGCTGGGGGCTTGAGGGTGTGGGAGTGCGGAACATGTGTAGCGAACTGGTAGGCATGGGGGCGTGGGGCGCTGCGAGTTGGGTGGGATGTAGTGTGAGGGGTACCTCGGCGGTGGTAGTGGTGGGGTTTGATCCTGCAGGCGCGAGGTCCCGGAGGGATACGGTGTCCTGACAGCCGTCAGGGAACTCTATGAAGGCGTATTGGGGGTTCGAGTGTAGTAGGAGCACTTTTTCCACAAGCGGGTCAGTTTTGTGCGCCCTGACATGCTTCCTGAGGAGCACTGGGCCCGGTGTCTTCAACCATGCCGGGGTAGTGCCCCTGGAAAAGATAAAGAGCCGCTCGTGAGGGGTCTGATTGGTGGCGGTACACAAGAGGGACCTAATAGCGTAGAGTGCGTCTGGGAGGATTTCTTGCCAATGGAGATCGGGAGATTCCTGGACCGGAGGGTCAGTAGGACGGTCTTCCAGACCGTCGCATTCTACCTCTCCACCTGCCCGTTCCCCCTGGGGTTATAGCTGATAGTCCTGCTCGAGGCGATGCCCTTGTCGAGCAGGTACTGACGCAGTTCGTCGCTCATGAAGGGCGAACCCCGGTCGCTGTGTACACAGCTGGGGAAACCAAACAGGGTGAAAATACTATGCAGGGCCCTGATGACTGTGTGAGAGGTCATGTCGGGGCACGGGATAGGAAAAGGGAATCGGGAGAACACGTCGATGACATTTAGGAAGTACACATTCTGGTTAGTCGAGGGGAGTGGCCCTTTGAAATCGATAGCGAGGCGTTCAAAGGGCCGAGAAGCCTTGATCAGGTGGGCCCTGTCTGGTCTATAGAAGTGTGGTTTGCACTCCGCGCAGATTGGGCAATCCCTGGTGACGGCTTTTACCTCCTCGGTGGAGAAAGGCAGATCACGGGCTTTAATGTAGTGGGTGAGCCGGGTGACCCCCGGGTGGCAGAGGTCATTGTGGATGGCTTTTAAGCGGTCGCTCTGCGTGCTGGCGCACGTGCCGCGGGACAGGGCATCTGGGGGCTCGTTGAGCTTCCCCCGGTCGATACATAATATCGTATTTGTAGGTGGAGAGCTCGATCCTCAGAATGTTATCATTTTTAATTTTGCCCCTTTGCAAGTTGTCAAACATGAAGGCAACCGATCTTTGGTCGGTGATGAGGGTGAACCTTCTACCTGCGAGGTAGTGCCTCCAGTGACGAATAGCCTCCACAATGGCTTGTGCTTCTTTTTCGACCGAGGAGTGTCGAAGTTCCGAAGCGGAGAGGGTTCGGGAAAAAAATGCGACTGGTCTCCCTGCCTGATTTAATGTGGCTGCAAGAGCGACCTCTGAGGCATCGCTCTAAACCGGGAAAGGGACGGATTCATCCACCACCCGCATGGCCGCTTTGGCGATGTCCTCCTTGATGCAGTTGAAGGCCTGACAGGCCTCAGCTGACAGGGGAAAAAGTGTGGCCTTAAAGAGTGGGATGGCTTTGTCCGCATATTGAGGGACCCACTGGGCATAATATGAAAATAACCCAGGCACCATTTGAGGGCCCTGGGACAATGAGGGAGAGGGAGTTCTAAGAGGGGGCGCATACGGTCCGGGTCGGGGCCCAGGACTCCGTTTTCCACGACATAGCCGAGGATGGCTAGTCTGGTTGTGCGGAAAATGCATTTCTCCTTGTTGTACATGAGGTTAAGCTTCTGGGCCGTCTGGAGAAATCGATTGAGGTTGGCATCGTGGTCCTGCTGGTCATAGCCGCAGATGGTGACGTTATCCAAGTACGGAAACGTGGCCCGCAGCCCGTACTGGTCCACCATTCGGTCCATTGCTCGTTGGAATACCGAGACCCCGTTTATGACGCCAAAGGGAACCCGGAGGAAGTGGAAGAGGCGGCCATCGGCCTCGAACGCCGTGAAGTGGCGGTCCTCCGGGCGGATTGGGAGCTGGTGGTATGCAGACTTCAGATCCACCGTGGAGAAAATCCGATACTGGGCTATCTGATTCACCATGTCTGCAATCCTGGGGAGGGCGTACGCGTCGAGGAATGTAAACCGATTAATAGTCTGACTATAGTCTACGACCATGCGGAATATTTCCATGGTCTTGACGACCACCACCTGAGCTCTCCAGGGACTGTTACTGGCCTCTATGATCCCCTCACGTAGCAGCCTCCAGACCTCGGTTCGAATGAACACCCTGTCCTGTAGGCTGTACCGCCTGCTGCGAGTGGCTACGGGTTTACAGTCCGCAGTGAGATTGGCAAAGAGAAGAGGGAGTGCAGATAGTGAGTGGGGGTAGAGGTCCGCCGAAGCTGAGGGTGAGACTCTTGAAATTGCACTGAAAATCGAGTCCCAGTAAGAGTGGGGCGCAGAGTTCGGGCAGGACGTATAGTTGAAAATTAGAGTAACTAGCGCCTTGGTTCGTTAGAGTCGCGACGGTGCGTCCTTGGATGTGGACAGAGTGGGAACCCGAAGCGAGGGAGATAGTTTGCCGTGCAGGAAAAACAGGGAGCGAACAGCATCTTACCAGATCTGGGTGTACAAAGCTCTCGGTTCTCCCGGAGTCGAAAAGGCACGGTGTACTGTACCCGTTGATTTGGACCGTCGTCATAGAGTTGTGGAGATGTTTTGGCCACGATTGGTCCAGTGTGACTGCGTTGAGTTGTGGGTCGTCGGCAGCTCGGTCGGCTGCGCTGGGGTGGTCCCGCGATGAGTGCCCGCTGAAGTCGCAGTCTTCAATCAAATTTTCTGAGTTTGGAGAGGATGGAGCCCAAGATGGCCGCCCTCGTGGATCGCACGTGGCGGGCGACAAGGAAGATGGCATCCAAGATGGCGGCCCCCATGAGTCGCACGTGGTTGGCTGCGTGGTGGGGGTCCTCCAAGATGGCGGCCCCCATGGATCGCACGTGGCGGGCGGGGACGGAGTCGGGGTATAGGCTGCAGCGTTCCGGGGCCTGCGGGCCTGCGAGTGCAGAGAGCGGTTGCTTTGTGCCGTGGGAGGGTTAGGGGCTGGGGCCTTCTTTGCCAGACACACTCTGGCGTAGTGACCTTTTCATTTCAATTTCATTTTTTTTCTTTTTTTTGCGCCCGCAGCTGCTGCAGGTTGCGTTGCGGGCCGGGCAGTGCTGCCGCGGGTGCTGGGACTGGCCACAAAAGTGGCAGGCTGGGGCAGCATGGTGGCTGGGCGGCCGAGCGGCGCAGGCCTGGGGCAGTCGCTGGTCGGGGGCCCATGACGGGGTCGCGGAGTCCGCAGGAATCGAGCCGAGGCTACGAAACGAGACCTCCATAGTTGTAGCGAGTTCAACAGTTTCTTCTAAATTTTGAGCCCCTTTCTCCAGAAGGCGCTGGCGCATGTAATTCGAGCTAAGGCCTGCAACAAAGACATCGCGGACAGCAAGTTCTCTATGTTCAGCAGCATTTACTGCCTGGTAATTACAGTCCCGGGATAAGGCTTTTAAGTCTCTTATAAATTCTTCTAGCGATTCTGTGGGGCGCTGGCAGCGAGTAGTAAAAACTTGGTGCTCGTAGACCTCATTGACGGGCCTCACGTACATTTTGTCGAGTAGGGCCAGGGCCTCTGTATATGAGCTGGTACAATTTAACTGAGTAGATATACGATGGCTCACCCTTGCGTGCAGTAGGCTGAGTTTCTGCTCCTCTGTCGTTTCTGGGGTGCTTGCTTCAGCCAGGTAGGCCTTAAAACATCGGAGCTAATGTGAAAAGAATTCTTTCGCCTCTGCATCCTGTGGGTCGAGTTCCAGTCGATCGGGCTCGAGGGCTGATTCCATAGTCGTTCCTTACTGTTTCTTAAGACGATTAAATTGATGAGACCATCAATTCACGCGACACGTGGTTAGAAGTGAACAGTGGTTTTAATCGTCTTACAACAGAGCCTGCCTGTGATGAGATGAACTCTAGATGAACTGGCAGGCAGGCTCCGACTGCCAAGCTTTATACAACCAGTGGGGGGGAGGAGTCATGGGCAGAGCCAAGGGTGGAGCCCAGTACAAACTTCCGTACATTCCCAGTACACCTCCCCCTAGGGGCAGAGCCGCGCAACTGCTTGTGTGCCGAGCTTACAGAGGCATGGTACAACATGTGTGATAACAGTGTGAATTATGCTATTATGATTCACCACAACTAGTAGACACCCACCATACTTTGTTGGGCTGTGGGGAAATGGGGGAATCTTCAGGCTAACTTGGACATAATCCTCTGGGATTAAATGTGTGGTATAGCACTTCATTTGGGGCAACACAAACGTCTCCTTATATAATTTCCTCAGTAGGTTGATCTGGAAACTCTTGGTCATTTTCCTCCCCCCTGTTGTCCCTTTAAAGCAACCTTTTAACCTGTTTATTTAGCATTATTAACAAAGCTGACAAGCACAAAGAAGATCACACAATACACAAGCCCAGGACTCAGTTACTACTCCCATTTCTCTTCTCCTTGAGGTATTAATGCCGATATATACCATTCTTGAACTATCCGCCACCATTCCAATTTTAAGCAGAGTAAAATGCACCATATTAGCTGCTGAAGGACAAACACAGCTTAAGGTTTGGCCCACATACCATAGACTATGCTAGTCTTGAATGAATGTATATAAAGAAGCATGCTGCCAAAGCTTTTGGCCTTGTACCCATCAGAACAGACACAAAGGGAGCAACAATTGTTACTGTATTTTTAAGTCCCAGTGATTGGCTGATCAAATCAAACAATATGTTCCTTTGGTTGTTTATCATGTGCAGACTACAGACTGTACCCAACAAGCACACACTTGCAAAACCCAAAACAGAATTGCTGCTGATTCCAGGATTGGACAGCACTTGCAGAATAAACCTGAGTGTGTTCATAGCTATACTACAATCAATTGAAGATACGCAGATGAGTTTGTAACGTGGCTCACTTACACTTGCTGAAAGCGACATACATTCATACGCAGCATACCATTTTCTGCAAACAAAAGGAATATACTCAATGCTTGTTTTTTTTTTAATTACCCAGGTGCTTGGAGATCCTGTAGTCCCCAATTACTTTCTCCATAGCAATGCCTCAACCAGTCAGAGTTACCTTGCCAACCAATCAGCATCCTTTTCTGTTGTATAAATTGTTGTGGTTGTTCAAAATTTGACATTCTGGCGTTCGTGCTGACGAGTGCAAGATCAAAAGCTTTGACAGCATATTTATTTTTTCAACAATACCTTGGTGAAGAATATAAGTGGAAGCTGTTTTCCCTTTTACACCATTAAACTATCTTGTAAAACTGACTTCTGTTAAGTTTTTTTAATTTAAGAGCACATTTCCCAAAAGATATTACATCGCGAATCTGTTTTTAACTGAGTTTCAACGTCATGAGGGATGCTTCCAAGCCACGGGAGCCAAGACCGAGAAATGGAATTTTACTCAATTTCTAAAGTCTCAGAGCAGCAAAACCGCTAAGCTTTGACCTTCAAGGAGATCCAGGGGGAGGCATTCCATGCATGTGATTCTCATCTGATTCACTGGCAGTGATCTCAATGTCATTAGATTTCATCAGCAGGTCCAGTGTACCAGCAGGCGAACAAAGAGCAGTGGGAAGGAAATCAAAGGACCAAAAGCTGTGAAGCTCAGTGAAGCCAAGGGACAATGAAAGTAAATCTACAGATCAGTACAGGTAAGAAATCTGGTCCCAGGAACACTGTTGGGGAGACATGGAGCACGCAAGATCAGGAGCAACAGTTAGAGCTTGAGGAGATGGCCCAACGCAGTCCAGTCAAGGGAGTTGGAGGGGTTTCAATAACGAGCGGAATCAACAGTCATGGCAAGTAAGCAGAAAAGTGTAGTACTTTGGCAGTAATTCTGCTGGATTCAGAGCATGAATGGAACCAGCAGGGATAGATCAGAGATAGCATGGCATAGAGTGAAACACATATGGAAGTATTCATCCCAACTTCCTGTTTGAACTATTAACATGAAATTAAAGACGTATTACTTAATTTCTGGTCCTATGTCTTATCAGGCTATTTCGTTTATCAGTCAGATAGATTTCACACACCAAGAGCTTCCAAATTCAAACAGTGACACTATCATTCCTGCTACTGTGTGTTGTATGTTATTTTTAATAGAGTTTCAGCCAGAACCTAATGTGAAAAGACACTGAGGCCCTACCACATGACTAATAATTGGAATCAAAAGTGATTCTTTCTGCCTAGTGTTTAATGCACATTCTGCCTGATCAATTGTTTCTATTTCTCATTCTGCCACACCCTGTAGTCTACCACAAGACGATAGTGGGGACTACCCAGATAAAACTCTATGGGCGTAATCTAACAGAAAAGTTTGTAAGTGTCATTTGTGGTGAGTTTTGCTGGGAGTTTCCTGCCGGTATCTAACCACACTTAGTCACTTTTTGAGGTCCTGGAGAGTTTCTTCCCAGTCAAGCCCATACTTAGAATTATATTCATCACTGGGGAGCTGAACTCGCCGGCCAGACTGGCTCCTCAGAGATTGGGCCACCATCTTGAAAGAGTAAGGGGGGGGCAATGTAACCCCCGCACAGATGGGCATTACCCCATATCCCCCCACCCCCTGAAATGATGACACCCCGCTATGGGGTTGCCATGGGGCTCTCCCTTTTCAGGCCTTCCCCAGCCCACTTTCAGTCTCCCACCTCCTTCCAGGACCCTCACCCTTCACACACCACCCTCCAGAGGTCCCTTCATACCCACCTTGCACTCCTCCACTAACATACATTCCCCCTCCACCCCTCTTTCATGGAAATTATTCCCCTCAGGCATTGATCAGTGGCAGTGCCATCCTGGCATCTGGACACCCTGGCACTGCCACCCTGCACCCTGGCAGTGCTCATTTTGGCTTTGCAGTACCATCTGGGCACCTTGGCAGTGCCAGGGTGGCAATGCCAATGTGCCAGGCTGGCAGTGTCAAGATGCCCCGACTCAAGGGAGAGGGCCAGGGGACCACCCTCCACTGTCCCTGACCACTTAGGGGCATCCATTGGCCCGGGAGACCCTCTGGTGACGTTTCATCTGGTCCACGTTTGTGTGGACCAAGTACGGCGCCCAGCTGGGGACGCGCTGGGGAAGCCGATAGATGTGGAAGCCCGATATGTCAAGGCTCAGCATGCCTAAGCGGGTTTCAAACCTATTTAGGCGTGCAGGCTTGGTGGGAGGGATTCTGATAATGACACCTTGCAAGACCTGGTTACGTCTCACAAGCCGTACTGGCTGTGGGGTAGTCCATGGGAGGCCTCTTCCGGCATCTACTGCCGCATCGCATTGCCATTTGGATGCAACGCGGCTGGTAGATCGGGCCCTATGTGTTTCATTCATCCTCCACCCCCAAACCTACTTAGAAACATAGAAAATAGGAGCGGGCCAGGCTGTTCGGCCCCTCGAGCCTGCTCCACCATTCATTACGATTATGGCTGATCATCCAGCTCAATCGCCTAATCTCGTTTTCCTCCCATAATCTTTGATCCCCTTCGCCCCAACTGCTATATCTAATTGCTTCATGAAAACATAAATATTTTGTCCTCAACGACTTTCTGTGGTAATGAAATCCACAAGCTCATCATTCTCTCGGTGAAGAAATTTCTCCTCATCTCTGTCCTAAGTGTTCTACCCCGTATCCTCAGGCTGTGACCCCTGAATTTGGACACCCCCACCATCAGGAGCATGCTTTCTGCCCTACCCTGTCCTGTTAATATTTTACAGGTTTCACTGAAACCCCCCCTTATTCTTCTGAACTCCAGCGAATACAATCCTCACCGACTCAATCTTTCCTCATACATCAGTCCCGCCATCCCAGGAATCAGTCTGGTAAACCATAGCTGCCTAGAGTTTGTGTCCTAGAGAACACTGCATTCCTTCTGTCCCTTTCTTGAGGTTGAGCTTTTCTTTCCTTTTGTTTGGGTATCTCTTTGTGTTCCTCTTGTGGGCTATTGTGGTGGTCGGGTTGTTGATAAGGGAGGTTACTCTGGATGTCCTTTCTGCGATGGTTGTCGCTTTGGGCTCATAGAATTTACGGTGCAGAAGCAAACCGCCCAGGCCATTGAGTCTGCACTAGCCCCTGGAAAGAGCACCTCTCCCAACCCCACGCTTCCACCCCATCCCCGCAACCTTGCAACCCTGCCCAACCTTTTGAACATTAAGGGACAATTTATCATGGCCAATCCACCTAACCTGCACATCCTTGGACTGCGGGAGGAAACCGGAGCACCCGGAGGAAACCCACGCAAATACGGGGAGAACATACAAAATCCACACAGTCACCCGAGGCCGGAATTGAACTCGGGTCCCTTGAGCTGTGAGGCAACAGTGCTAACCACTGTGCCACCGTGGTGCCGTTCTCTTCTTCTTTTCTTCTCTTCATTCGAGTGACCAACTTAATTGAAACAAGATGCCACACCCACAGTTCAACACTACAAACTCCTCCCAACCCCTGTCAACCCCCATCGCCATTTCTCACAACTCAGATGTTAACTGAGCAAAATGAGTAGAGGCACAGAAAAATAAGACAGACACTCAGCAGGATTCTCTGTTCCTGATACTAAGTGTTGATGCCAGCACAGGATTCATGGAGTTCTACGACAGCAAAGCTGGTGCGTCACCGGGGCCGATTCAGCTACTGTTGAGGGGCTAGTACCGGCGCCACATGGAACACAATCAATTCCAATGAGAAACGGTGCCAGATTCGCCGATTCCGCGATTGACACTCAGGAGGCTGACAGGCTACATCCGTACATATACTCAGTGCACTCTCCACACGCACCACCCCAGCCAACAAGATGGCAGCAAGGAGAGCGGCCCTGAGATTCACAGACTCCGAGCTGAAGACCCTCCTGGACATGGTGGAGGAGAAGCATTTGACTCTGTACCCCGGCCCTGGAAGGAGGCTGCCAGACATTGTTGTGCGCCGTGCCTGGGCACAGGTGGCAGAGATGGTCAGCACCGTGAACAATGCCGTCTGGACCAGCCAGCAGATCCTGTGAAAACTGCACAACCACCTCAGGGTGGCCAGGGTGAGTAGCAGCACTGTGCCCCTGGCACTGACGTGCATCCCACACACCCATAACTCGACCCACCCACCCCCACAACCCAGAGGGCGGCCTAACCCCCAAATGCCGGCACCCATAGCAGGAGAAGACTAGAGGGGGACCACCAGACCTGCGACCCCTGACCGTGGCAGCGCAGAGGGCCCTGGGCGTGGTCGGCGGCCCGGAGGAAAGGGAGGTTGCTGCCAGCAAGGAAGGAAGACCCTGCTGAGTTGCGGTTCTCCCACCCCAATACCACCCCAATGCCATTCCCACCCTCACCCCCATACCACCTGCACACCACCCTCACCCACATTCTCATCCTGACCCCACACCACTCTAACCCTTGCCCTCACACCCACCCTGACCCCTCACCACCCACAACCCCATAACACCCACCATCACCCCCCCCCCCCCCCCCCCAACCCTATCACTCCAGCCCGTGGTCTAATCATGTGTCTTGTCTTGTGCCTTGCAGGACTTACTGGTGATGGGGTGGGCCCGTCCGGTATCTCCCGTCCCTACTTCTGCAAATGAGGTTTCCATGTCACTTCTCGCAAAGTAACACCAGGAAACATGCAACCTACAAATCAAATTAATAATATCAGATGAAGATCAGTATTCAAGAGTTAATTGCTAAATACTGCTGATCTGCTTTAAACCAAGGTATTCTTTACAGCTAAATTAGAATCAAGTGAAATATCAACGGTTCGTGAATAATTGCACATTACGTAGGGTTGCAGTGTGCTAATTCCACTTCACAGAATCATAGAACATACGGTGCGGAAGAAGGCTGCTTGACCCATCGAGTCTGTACTGACCCTCTACCGAGATAACTTCCCAGCCCATCAAGGATAGCAGCCAAAGCACCAGGCCTGGTCTAGCTCAGCACCAATCGACATATAAAAAACTATACCCCCAGGACCTCCAGCATGCCCTAAAACCTGTGTCCCAGCCAAGCCTGGACATTTCCAACCCCATCCAGAGCAATGTATCACAAGAGAATAACTATACCAGCCCCAGCCTAAAGGAAAGGGCTACCGTCCAAAAAGAAGAGGAATCATCAAAATACCAAATAATTAAGCATTTGATGGTGGGGACCGGCTCCCTTCTCCCCAACACAGAAACTCCAGTCCCCCAATCCACTCCAAACCCACCGGGCCAGATCAGGCCTTGGGTGACTGTGCGGAGTTTGCACTTTCTCCCTCTGTCTGCATGGGTTTCCTCCGGGTGCTCCGGTTTCCTCCCACAGTCCAAAGAGGTGCAGGTTGGGTGGATTGGCTGTGATAAATTGTCCCTTCATGTCCAAAAGGTTCGGTGGGGTTACTGGGTTACGGGTTAGGTGGGCGTGTGGGATGACGTGGGGTGCTATTCCAAGGCCCGGTGCAGACTCCATGGGCCTCATTATGCACTGTAAATTCTATGATTCTAGGACTAAAAAACCAACATGACGCTAACCAGAATGAATAGAAGAAAAGAAGAAAAGGAGAGACCCCCAGAGAGTGGACAACCAAGCTCAAAGCGGCCATCGTCGCAGAAAGGATATCCAGAGCAACCTCTGTCCTCAACAACCCGACCACCACCATAGCCCACACGAGGAACACAAAGAAAAAAAACAACAAAGGGAAAGAAAAGCTCAACCTCAAGAAGGGGACACAAAGAACCCAGTCCTCTCTAGAACACAAACACTGTCCAGGCCAAAGAAGGGTGAAGCCACAGGTTCTTAATTCAAAGAATATATCAATCCAAAAGAAAACCCCAAAAAGGATTAGTTCAACTAGTGGTGGGGGCTCTCCTCAATCTCAGTGAGGACTGAATTAACCCGACCATACATACCCACTCTTCACCCTGCCCCAGCTTCATTCATCTTTTTCATAAACGAGACGGGGGAACAAAAGTCACTCCCCTCCCCAGTCACAAGGATTGTAAGACACATAACCAGGAGGTGTAAATGGCACAGCCACCATACTTACATTTCGCACTCCTGTCATGTGAGAGTACCTTTAAGAAATAGATGTTTAAGCAATGTACCTTTAAGAAATGGAGCAGCTCATATTACTGAAGTGATGTCAGAGGGTGGGGGGAGCTGAGCTGAGCTCACTTCTGTTTTTTGGTTTCAGTTTTGAGAAAAAGAGCTTGGGTGTGTCTGTGTTTGCTGTGATCTGGGTCTGCTGTGATCTCTGCCATGAAGGACTATCTCTGAATAATATGTGTGATTTAAACTCATAATAGTAATATCTTTAACCAGATGTGTTTCTGTTGTTAAAGGTGAAGTCTTTTGGAGGTTTGAAGGAACATTTTGAGGGATTATTTAGTGTTGTATTATTTTCAGGGTTATCCTTGAAGTGAGGAGTGTTAAGTGATCCAATGTTTATTTAAAAGGTTAAGTTGAATTCATGGAATAAACATTGTTTTGTGTTTAAAAAACCCACATGTCCATAATTGCAATACCACACCTGGAGAACAAGCCGTGTGCTTCAAAAGCAACAATCCATTAAAGGGAGAGGTTGGTTGAACTCCATGATACATTTTGGGGTTCTGAAAACACCGCTACCATAACACTCCTTACAAGGAAAAAGACAATAATAAAAAAGCCACCAGCATGATCAACAGGGAGTCATGATCAGGATTATTGAAAAATCGCAGGGCAGTTTGCAGGATAAAGAGATATTCCATGTTGCACAAGAAAGCAAAGTATAAGACAAGATCAACGAGCACTCTCCAGGATCTTTCCAAGATTCCACCGATCGAAGCACAAGACACCATTACTTCCACCATGCCATCTCACCAATGTCCAGGTGGTCCACAGCTTAGGACCTGGCCAGGGGGGAATGACACCACCTGCTTGGCCAACTCCAACCCTCCTGATGAGCATCTAGGATAGGACGATCCAGGACAATTGATCAGTGGACCCTTCCAAACCCTGGCCTCATAGACAGGATATTTTGTGCTCCATTGAATCTGATGCACCCAGCCTCCAAATCGAGATTACCAAAGCGTGGTAGCCAGTTCTCAAACTCAGTTGGGAACTTGCCTCCCACGTCTCACCAAGAACCAGGCCCAGAGGGAAACCTCCTGAACCCATCAGCATACCCGACACACCATGCACGAGGATTGTGATTACATGAAGATGGCCCGTGACCAGGGACAGTACTCTTTTGAGTTCAAGGACCCTCTCATGCACCTCAACCGTTCTTCTAAAGGTACCCTGCAGTCCCTCGAAGTGAGCTCTGATGACTTACTTCACAGAGCCAAGATTCTCTGTCAAGCTAACATATTTGAAGGAAGCCATTGTGTATGTACACAACACTGCCCAGGCAAGAGTCCGCTCAGCAGCAACTATGGCACTCCCAGCTGGGCCCCACCCCAGCTCCCTCCAAACACCACATAAAAACGAGGATTTTAGCATTTAATCTCGGCTGTTTCCTACAAAATGGCCAATCAGGAACTTCCTGGGACATGGCACAAACTGTCTAGTACAAGAAAAACAAGTATGAAATGTACATCAGGTTGAAATGACAATTAAATGACAAGCAGAGCCGGAGCTTGCAAAAACACAATGGCTCCCCCACTCATATCACGTGGCCCCCTTAATAAATTAAAATATATTTAAAGGGATCCTCGCAATACATTACCCCCCTCGCTGAATATTCACACCTCGCTGACGTGACGTCACATCGGTCAGATTTATAACGGGCATTTTAAAACTCGAAGCAGTTGAGAGGAACAAAGTTAAGTATAGCCCCCAGGAGGAGAGGAACTGTTCCTTGGTACTGCCCCTGGCACTCAGTACCAATCTGGCAGTGCCAGGGCAGCAATGTCAGAGTAGTCCCTCTGGGGCAGCCCCATTGGGGTTTCCCTTATATGTGTGTGGGGGGTCCTGTGCGGGGGGCGTGGGGGGTGTAGGGTTGTCCCGATGCTTATGGGGTGGGGGCGGGAGGAAGAGGGGGGAGTCCCTTGTGTCCATCGGGGATGGGGAAAAGTTAATTTCAAACACAGATCGGGGTGCCCTTTAAATATCTCGGTGGAGCCTGAATTTTCCGCTCTATCAGGCCCTGCCCCACCAGAGTGCCAAAGAATCTGGAGAGAAAACTCGACTGGAGAGCTACATGCTGGTTTTCCTGTTGAAACGGAAACTGACAAATTATCGGAAGATTCTGCATGTGTTTCTTTCCCTAAACAGAAAGGCATTTATCTTTCTCTCTGTTTCTACACAATATATTCAGAGGAAGTAGGATATTTTTTGTAGAAAAACATGTTTTAATATTGTTTGAGTGGTAGACCACGACAGAATATATCCAATTTCTTTGTCATTTTGTTTGCAGTTAAAGGGTTAGTGTTTAACTCTGCATTTAAAATTACTTTAAAGATTATGATGGTGAAGAATGTTTGTGAACTTTTAAAGCAGATTATTTTATTGAGCTGTCATTATCAATTATTGATCTTTACATACAGAATCAAATATTCCCCCAAGTGCCATCCTCTTTGCAAGTCGATAGAATGACAATATAATTTTGATTTGGCTCTTAAACACCCAAAGTTTATGACCTCCTTAAACTGAACTGGGTTCGCTAGCACTCAGTACTACAGTCAGTAGGAGGTGCTCTTGCCACAAAATAAACTGGCAAAATTCATTGTACAGAAAAATTGGCTGGCAGACGTGAGTGCCAGCTACCATAGTAGTTTAAACATGTAACTCAAGCCACATGAAGTAAGTGAGTGCTTTAACACACTGTTATCCTCGAGCAGAGCAGCAAAAGTGTTAGTCACTTTCACAAAATAAATTTGTCTGCCTTTCATTAAATGGCAAGTCCTCTTGCCTCATAGGAGGAAAATGGGTGTATTGCCGGAGGGGGTTCTAAAATGTGAGATTTTACATATGTTTATGTGGATTATGAAGGGATCGGTTTGAGGAATTCTATAACTGACACTGCTGTTAAACAAAACAAACTTTTTTGCGGTTTATAGAATGAAATGGTTGATAAATTGAGTTACAAGAATCATTATATTTGCACTCATAATGTAAACAATGATTCCGCACAAATAACTGTGGCTTTGGCCCAATCAATGATGGTGGTATTTTACTGTGGATTGGGGCAGTGTCTGCTGTGCAGTTTGACAATGGAATATTCTGGGAGAATATAAAACTCTCAAAGAAGGAAATTAGAAATATTATTTATTGAACAACTTGGTCTCTGGTTCATAAATGGTGGTGGCTAGTCTCATAAATTCCAAATGATTAGCTGTTGCTTGATAGATGCATTGAACTGGGGGAAATATTGAAAATTACTGATCTGTGCTTGATCCGCTGTCACTCTTGCCATGTACAATGTTTTGTTAGTTACATGTCTTGGAGCAAAAACCCAATGTAAACTAGCTTTTAAGTTTAAATGGGATGGTCTGTGTAAATATGTTTAACAAATGTATACAAACAGCAATCAAGCTGAATCAGGCAAGTGAATGTGAAAGGCAAGTTAAAGCAGATTCAGGGTCAGTTTGCTTAATTAATAATGACAACTTCAGAGTAATTGCTTTGTACTAAATTGTCATGGTTCATAGACTGCAAACGATCAACTGAAAGTCTTCCAGGACTGTTCAGTGACGCATTTATTAACGTCTGACTCAGGGAAAGATTAATGACAGTGAACTAAGTTTTTTTTTAAACATTGAAAACTTGAGTCACATTTCCTATTCAATACTCACTTCTATTAAATATTATATGAACATTAACCTTTTGAGAGCTGCATTCTTATCTGCTGAAAAAGAAAATGAAATTAATACTGTAATTCACTTTAGACCTTTTAGTAAGAAAAAAATGGAAATCTTTGATAATGTCAGAATAGTGAATTAATCGTTTATTGTTTGGGTAGTACCTCCTTCCGAGGCCTGGAGTATTTTTGCATCATTTTAATCCTAATCATTACTTGCAAACTTACAGCTCCTGAAGACTTACTTGTTACAGAATTTGGGCCAACATTATATCCCACTTTTAATAGGAAAAACTCAGATGGTTGTAAGACTGCGGAGGAAGATTGCTTCTGTGAGCTGTGGGCATCAAACTCTCAAACCAACTTATCAAGGATACTTTTTGCAATTTTGCCACATTTATTGTGGTCTGGGATAGCAGTGTGCAGGTGATCTTCCCTGATAAGAGCGGCTCATTGGAATATTTTGAAAGCAGACCCAATACATGAGACATGATGAATTCAGACAAATAAAGATTGGAATTTCAGATGGCAGCAACCAACCAGTAAGTACTAAATGCCCATCATTCATAAATGCAGCATAAAGGAGGAGAGGAAGGAACTGGGGTAGCAGAGATGTTTATATCTGGAGCCTCCCTTTTATTGCCGGTCCCATTATTGGAGCATCCGTTAAGTATGTTTTTTCAGATCTAAAAATGCCTTTGTGCACAGGCTCACATTCTTTACTGCCCAGTTTACTGCTGGTTCAAACATTTTGTAGGCTTCTATGTTGGATAAGATAGGAGCATACACCCATAATCACAATATGACCCTGTTATATACAGAAGAAATCTTTGCCACCAAACATTTATGTCCAAAAACCTAGTAATTGATTCTCCGTCACAGCACATAACAGAAATGCAAATCAAAACCTCATGAAAATTGCCTCAATTTTACTAGTCAGTATTAATGGGCCCAATTCTTTAGGTCCCATTTGTGTATAATTCACTCCACAGCAATGCTATCAATTAAAGTATGAAATTAAAGAGATAGCATCTTAGGTGATGGAAATCTGATAAATGGACATTGGTCTTATTGAAACCGTCCACAAGGGATCTCTGTAGGAAGCTTGTTTAGCTCCACTGTTCCTTGATTTCCTGGTGGATGTCATGAAAAGTTATTTTCTTTTGCTAATGACACTGACCTCTGCAGAAAAGTTAACTCCCCGGGTAAAATATAAATAGTGATTAAATTGCTGTTGACAGATGTTGATGAAACTAGACAACAATCTCCATCAAACATATTAACTTAATTGTTGAAAAGATTATATTAATAACTGAGAAAAGTATAAACAATGGTATTCTTATGTCTCACTTGCACTATAGAGTTCCTTTGACAACAAGAGCTTCAAGGATATTAATACCTCGAACAACACAAATGTACAAAAGAATCCAGTAGAAGATTTAGCAAAGTACTTCCAAAAGTGCAAGCAGTGTCAAAGCGAAATAATTTCCCCCTGAAGCTCTTGATGTATGGTATACTGCCTTGGTTGCGATGGGTTTATACCTTAACCCAACATTTCCTCACTGTTGCCTTGTATAGACCCTAATTTGACAGAAAGGAAGGTGTCATCTAGATAGATTAAAAACTTGAAGATACAACTTTGTACCAAATTTATTTTTGCAACTTCTGCTACACAACAGTGCACTTAAAATATGAACCATGCACATATATGCCACTGTTTCCATCTCACATTTAAAGAAAAAGAGACATTGAGCAAAGGAGCCAGACGCTTGGATTGGAAATCTCAACAATATCAAGCAAACATTGTTACTGCACCTCCTTCTAAACTCTCTAATAGTGCGGATCCAATTGTCCAATTAGGCTTATGCCAAGCGACATTAAGAAGCAGTTGAGTGTATGAGACACTGCAACACTATTTTTAGGAATTTCTTAGGCCTTATGGTCATTCCTTTCTGGAGACTTTGGTCGGCACTTTTCCAGGCAAAATAGGCTGTTTGTTTGCAGGAAGCTAGAAGTGACATCTGTCGGGATCCTTATTTTATTTTATTCATTTACGGGATGTGGGTGTCGCTGGTTCGGCCAGTATTTATTGCCCATCCCTAGTTGCCCTTCAGAAGGTGGTGGTGAGTTGCCTTTTTCAACTACTGCAGTCCTTGAGATGTAGGTACACCCACTGTGCTGTTAGAGAGTTCCTGGATGTTGCCCCAGCGACACTGAAGGAGTGGCATTATATTTCCAAGTCAGGGTGGTGAGTGACTTGGAGGGGAACCTCCAGGTGGTGGGGTTCCCAGGAATCAGCTGTTCTTGTCCTTCTAGATGGTAGTGGTTGTGGGTTTGGAAGGTTCTGTCTAAGGACTTTGGTGAGTTACTGCAGTGCATCTTGTCGATGCTACACATGGCTGCCACTGTTTGTCAGTGGTGGAGGGTTTGAATATTTGAGGAAGGGGGAACAATCCAGCGGGCTGCTTTGTCCTGGATGGTGTTGAGCTTTTTGAGTGTTGTTGGAGCTGCATTCATCCAGGCAAGTGGAGAGTATTCCATCACACTTTGACTTGGGCCTTGTAGATAGTAGACAGGCTTTGAGGGGGTCATGAGGTGAGTTACTCGCTGTAGGATTCCTAGCCTTTGACCTGCCCTGGTAGCCACAGTATTAATATGGCTAGTCCAGTTCAGTTTCTGATCAATGGTCACCCCCAGGATGTTGATTGTGGGGGATTCAGCGATGGTAATGCCATTAAATGTGAAGGGGAGGTGGTTAGATACTCTTTTGTAGGAGACGGTCATTGCCTGGCACTTGTGTGGCACGAATGTAACTTGCCACTTGTCAGCCCAAGCATGGATATTGTCCAGGTCTTGCTGAAATTATGCATGGACTGCTTCATTATCTGAGGAGTCGCGAACGGTGCTGAATATTGTGCAGTCATCCGCAAACATCCCCACTTCTGACCTTGTACCTTGTAGATGGCGGACAGGCTTTGGGAGGGTCAAGTGGTGAGAAGAAAGGTCATTGTTGAAGCAGCTGAAGATGGTTGGGCATAGGCCACGGCCCAGAGGAACTCCTGCAGTGATGTCCTGCAGCTGAGATGATAGACCTCCAACCACCACAACCATCTTCCATTGTACCAGGTATGACTCCAAGCAGTGGAAAATTGTCCTCCTGATTCCATTGACACCCCTCTCCACCGCCTTCCAACTTTCACTAGGGTTGGATTGACGGTGAGTGTGAACACACCCCCCTCCCCCTGGAGCTTTCAGATAAGACATTAAGGTCATTAAGAAACATATTTTAAGCCTCAATGCTGGATTTCCTGTCTCCCAACCTGTCAGCAGCTTGTCAGATTTATGGAGGCAAGAGCACAATGGGAAAAGCTTCTTCAGTGGAATTGATAAGCTGGAAAGGGTTTACCATAGTGGGCCGGATCTCGAATAACGACGAGTCAGAACACAGGAGGGAGATAGAGAACCGAGTGGAGTGGTGTAGCGACAACAATCTCTCCCTCAATGCCAGCAAAACTAAAGAGCTGGTCATTGACTTCAGGAAGCAAGGTACTGTACACACCCCTGTCAGCATCAACGGGGCCCAGGTGGAGATGATTAACAGTTTCAAATTCCGAGGGGTGCACATCTCCAAAAATCTGTCCTGGTCCACCCACGTCAACGCTACCACCAAGAAAGCACAACAACACCTATACTTCCTCAGGAAACTAAGGAAATTCGGCATGTCCACATTAACCCTTACCAACATTTACAGATGCACCATAGAAAGCATCCTATCTGGCTGCATCACAGCCTGGTATGGCAACTGCTCGGCCCAGGACCGCAAGAAACTTCAGAGTCGTGAACACCGGCCAGTCCATCACACGAACCTGCCTCCCACCCATTGACTCCATTTACACCTCCCGCTGCCTGGGGAAAGCGGGCAGCATAATCAAAGACCCCTCCCACTCGGCTTACTCACTCTTCCAACTTCTTCTATCGGGCAGGAGATACAGAAGTCTGAGAACACGCACAAGCAGACTCAAAAACAGCTTCTTCCCCGCTGTTACCAGACTCCTAAATGACGCTCTTATGGACTGACCTCATCAACACTACACCCTGTATGCTTCATCTGACTCCGGTTTTATGTAGTTACATTGTATACCTTGTGTTGTCCTATTATGTATTTTCATTTATTCCCTTTTCTTCCCATGTACTTAATGATCTGTTGAACTGCTCGCAGAAAAATACTTTTCACTGTACCTCGGTAAATGTAACAATAAACAATCCAATCCAATCCAATCCAATCCAATGAATGACACTGAGGAGCTCCAGATATGGCCAGGTGAAGAGGTTGCTGCTCCAAGCCCTTCTCCTTTCAGAGTGCTTTCAATGCTTGACTAGTGATTACCAATTTTTTGGAAGGCACTTCATCTAACACTTCACTCACCTTCAGCTGCACTTACCTGCTGCCAGCCTTCAGCACAACAAAAGAGCAGCTTATGCAGCAGTATCTTGCACATCTAATAAAGAATAAATGGACCATCAACATCAACTGCAGCAGCATCAGAGCAACAGCAGCCGCAGCACCAAGTGGCTTTTCCTAAATCAAATGCTCCTTCACTGAGCCAAGCAGATGGGCACCGATTTCAGCTGGAAGGAGACGGGACCCCCAACACTGGGTATACAGGCAGAGGATCAGCCCTCTCAATGTGTCTGAACACCAGGAGGCTCAAGCCCGCATGGTGGGTCATTGCTGACATCTTTAGCCTTCTGAAATAAGGATCTCCTTTCCAGCAGAACCAGTGGGCACACATTGCCAATAGAAAACACTGAGCGAACACTACTTCAAAATAAAATGGTATGCTTTAATTCAAATTTCCAATTATTTTATTAAATGTTGGCAAAAGCTTGAGGAAGAATGGGTTCCTGTTACCACTTGACATACGTGAAACACATCTGTGTCAATACTCAAGGCCTTAGGAGGTCTCTATTCTAAGGTATAGAACATAGAAAAATACAGCACAGAACAGGCCCTTCGGCCCACGATGTTGTGCCGAACTTTTGTCCTAGATTAAGAACAAATTAATCTACACCCCATCATTCTACCATAATCCATGTACCTATCCAATAGTCGCTTGAAGGTCCTGAATGTTTCCGACTCAACTACTTCCACAGGCAGTGCATTCCATGCCCCCACTACTCTCTGGGTAAAGAACCTACCTCTGACATCCCCTCTGGGCTCTCTGTCTTAAGGTGTGTCTGAGAGGGGATTCTATTGAGGAATATGCATTTTAAATATTATAGCAATGATAATTCTGTGAAATTACTTTAAATTAAATTGTGAGATTAAGAGGAGGGATTAGAAAGTTAAACTAGCAAAAGGTAAATCTAAGATTCCAGCACAAAGAATGACTGACATGGAGAATAGACTTCCAGGTGAGTTATGGAAGTAAAATTCTGAATCATTTAAGAACCAATAAACAGAGTACCCTCCAACCAGTGCCCCCCCCCCCCCCCCCCCCCCCCCCCGCTGCCGTCCCCCCAGACACCAGAGCAACCTCCAATCACTAGCATCCCCCACACCAGAGCATCCTCCAACAAGCGACCCTGTGGACAATCCTCCAATCAGTGATCACCCCCTGCCATCCTGCATTAACCACTCAACACTGAACCCTCAAACATCCTCAGAAGATATCCACAGGAGAAATGCACTCGCCGGCATGGCAGAAGGAAGATAAAAGGGGCGACCCCACGATTCAGTCACGACCCCCTGCATGTTCTCCCCCAGGCTACATTCTCAGAGACAAAAGCCAGAAACTACCCCATCTAACCAAACAAGCTTGGATGGAGGTCGTGGAGGGGGTCAGCATACATGGGGTTGGCCGGAGAACCTGACTGCAGCAATGCTTGTCTTACGATTTTGTTAATGAATATTTTGGTTTGTGCGAAGTTCCCATCTGTTGGTGGAGGCCCTGTGGCACTGTAAGAGTGTCTTGGTCAATCCAAATCCTGGCTGGGATTGACCATGGCACTTGTGTTCATCCTTTGCACGTTGCAGAAGCATCAGGTGCCAGTGGGCAAACTACTCTGGGTTTAGATGAGAAATAAACAACATCAGTGTTGGTGGAAGTGCATCTTTATTTGGCTGGCTGGCTGCAGTGGGAATGGTCAGTCAAAACGAAAGTTTCAAAGTCTCTTGAGCCTGCCTTGTGCCTATATCTTGGCATCCTGCAAGGCACCCCTCATGATGATCTGGTTACTGCAGCTGGTCATCAGCTTCCTTGCCTTCATCCCTAGAGAAGGGTGCCTTACACTCCACTAAATCCTCAGCAGTCAGGGCCTCTCCTTTCTGCAGCTCTAGATTGTGTAAAGACCATCAGGCACCATCCTCTGATAGAGCATATTGAAGCTCTCCACCAAAGCACCTGAGTCTCATTTTGAGGAGATAGATGGCCACTCAGGTTGCAGAATGATTTGCATTATCACATTCTCTGCCTCAGTCATTGGGCCAAGTAATGGTGCCAGCAAGCCATCTCTCCAACGGATAATCGTTGGCAGCAGAAATCCATCCTCATAGTTGTGGAAGTGGGGTAAGAAGCTGTGTCACCAGGGAGTGCCAGAGAATGTAAGCATCGTGCCTGAAATCATAGAATCCCTACAGTGCAGAAGGACGGCATCTACCCCATCGAGTCTGCACCAACCCTACCGAAGTGCATGCCCCCACCCTATCTCAATAATCCCTTAACCTAACCATCTTTGGACGCTTACGGGGCAATTTATCATGGCCAATCCACCTAACTTGCACATCTTTGGACTGTGGGAGGAAACCAGAGCACCCGGAGGAAACCCACACAAACACGGGAGAATGTGCAAACTCCGCACCGAGAGTCAACCAAGGCCGGAATTGAGATCTGGTCGCTGGTGCTGTGAGGCAGAAGAGCCAATCACTGTGCCACCCATGCTCCCAGGATAACAAGCACACACCTGCAGGATCAGCTGTTGAGTGTCACAGACCAGGTGGACATTGAGGGAGTGAAATCTCTATCTGTTGATGAAGGCTGTTGGCTAGCCACATCCCATACAGCCTATGAGACCTTTCCTCTGGGAGGATCCACCAATGGAACCAAATCCTTTGGTTGTCCCAGTCTGACTGGCCGCATATTTGGTAAAGTATGTGCTGGTTGGTTCCTATGAGAGGGTAGTTGACGCTACCTTGATGAAGTAATGTGCTGCTAATTGGGAGATGATGCATATCTCTCTGATAGGCCTCCAAAATGCACCTAAAGCTTAAAGATCGAGGGCCACAGTCACTTTTGGCTGTCACTGGCATTGGGTGACCACCGATACAACCAAAGATCATCTCTTCTGCCTGTGTGGCACAAGATTCGGTCATGGCCTCATGGGACAGACACAATCTTTGGCAAAACTCTCTCTCCGATATTTGGAGTTAGCTCATCCTCTTTCTATTTGCCTTGACCCCATGGTACTCTTTTCTCTGCGATGGCACCTGCTTACAATTCCTTTTGCTGCGTTCTGTTGTTTCTCCTCACAAAGTTGCCCCAGCAGATGGCTTTGAGGTTGTTCCGGTCCATAGCTGTGTGCCCACAACCACCCCCTCCACCCTTCTCTCAGGTTATTCTTCACACAGGAGAACCCTCCTCTGGAATAAATGATACCTGTGGTACTTGGGAACTGCTTGTCTGACTGGGCCACCCTGCCAGTAGTCGCTGCAACCCAAACCCCCTCTCTAATGAACCCCCCCAGACAGATGCATGATGTCATGCATCCCAAAACCATGGCTTCCCAAATCCTTCCTACCCACCAAGGAAAAAGGTCTCACTCCACAACTGGTGAATGAAGCAATGACAGCAGCTGCCACCCCTTAACTTTTCTGAGGCTCCTACATCCCCTATGTACTTACAGTTAAATCAGCAAAATCATGCTGCATTGCCTCCTTAACCAACTTAAATGTCTGACAATTATCTTTTTTGAAAAAGAACGGTGTCCCCAGGTGGCTTCCTGCGCGCAGCTCATAAAATGTAGCCCCAGTGTTATGAAGGCAAATCCAATGACATCCCATGCAATATTATTTCCCTTTCCCAAGCCTCAACCACTGTCCATTTTGGCAATGTAAATTTCTTGCTGTGCTTTTGCTCAAATGTGACACTGCACCATGGTTGGGACTAATTTTATGGGTGTATACACATCACTAGTTGAAGAGCAGGGAGCTCTCCAGATGTTCTTGCCAGTGCTCGTTGCTCAGCCAATGCTCCCAAAGGCAGAATAGCTGGTCATCAATTCTTTGGATCCCGCTGTGCATAATTTGGCTGTTGCATTCAACTATTTAACAAAAAGTAATTAATTGACTGTGAAACAATATGGGATGTCCTAGGTTTGTGAAAGGTGCTCCAGAAATACAATTTTTTTTTTTTCCCCCCTTCCCAATCCAATCAATAGGCTAGAAAACCAGGCAAGGCTGGTCAAATGGCCTCCTTTTCTGCCCTAAAGACTCTACAGCCAGAGGTTTTCTCTGCATGGAAGCAGTAAAGAAAGCAGGAGTCTTTGGTTCCAATTTCTGAGTCACAATAGGTATTTTACCCAAAGTAGGTAGGGGGACATCCACCCATTGGCCAATTGAACACTTAAATAACCAAATAATGGCGACTTAGACACCTTCTCCCGCCACTGCTGAAATTTTTCCAATTCCAGGTCTACAGGCTGCCCAACAAGAGCTGTTGGCCAGGTGGACTGGCTGGCATTAGTGCCTCCTCGAGGGCACCCCTGGGCCCATTGGAGGTCACCTTTAGTTGTAAACTTTACTCCTCCATTCCCCCCTTTGATCTGTCACCCCTAACCCCCACACCCTTTGCCCACTCGCTGGGGCTTGGCAGCCTGACCCTTTGAACCTGGACTCACCTCACATTCCAGGCTCTTCCACAGCGATCCTTGAAATCCCAGCTATCATTCCAGGACAAGAGAGTTGCCAATAATTTGATTGCCCGTCAGCTCTATGAGGTGGGACTTCCTCTTGGAAGGAACAAAATCCCTCCTCAGACCATTAAATGGCGATAGAGCAAGTTGGCTAAGTGCAGGTGAGTTCATCCCTGACTTTATTGGATTGGATTGGATTTGTTTATTGTCACGTGTACCGAGGTACAGTGAAAAGTATTTTTCTGCAAGCAGCTCAACAGATCATTAAGTACATGGGAAGAAAAGGGAATAAAATAAAATACATAATAGTGCAACACAAGATATACAATGTAACTACATAAGCACTGGCATCGGATGGAGCATACAGGGTGTAGTGTTAATGAGGCCAGTCAATAAGAGGGTCATTTAGGAGTCTGGTGAAGGTGGGGAAGAAGCTGTTTTTGAGTCTGTTTGTGCGTATTCTCAGACTTCTGTATCTCCTGCCCGATGGAAGAAGTTGGAAGAGTGAGTAAGCCGGGTGGGAGGGATCTTTGATTATGCTTCCCACTGTCCCCAGGCAGCGGGAGGTGTAGATGGAGTCAATGGATGGGAGGCAGGTTCGTGTGATGGACTGGGCGGTATTCACGACTCTCTGAAGTTCCTTGTGGTCCTGGGCCGAGCAGTTGCCATACCAGGCTGTGATGCAGCCCGATAGGATGCTTTCTATGGTGCATCTATAAAATTTGGTAAGGGTTAATGTGGACATGCCGAATATCCTTAGTTTCCTGAGGAAGTATAGGCGCTGTTGTGCTTTCTTGGTGGTAGCGTCGACGTGAGTGGACCAGGACAGATATTTGGAGATGTGCACCCCTAGGAATTTGAAACTGCTAACCATCTCCACCTCGGCTCCGTTGATGCTGACAGGGGTGTGTACAGTACTTTGCTTCCTGAAGTCGATGACCAGCTCTTTAGTTTTGCTGGCATTGAGGGAGAGATTGTTGTCGTTACACGACTGCACTATGTTCTCTATCTCCCTCCTGTATTCTGACTCGTCGTTATTCGAGATCCGGCCCACTATGGTCGTATCGTCAGCAAACTTGTAGATGGAGTTGGAACCAAGTTTTGCCACGCAGTCGTGTGTGTACAGGGAGTAGAGTAGGGGGCTAAGTACGCAGCCTTTTTATTGAATTCAAATTTCACCATCTGCAGTGGCGGGATTTGAACCTGGGTCCCAGAGCATTACTCTGGGTCTCTGGTTTAGCAGTCCACTACGCACCACCTTCCCTTCCTTTCCTTTTTGTTCCATTTCTACTATTTTCATTTGGGTTCCCACCCCTAATTGAAGCACATCAATTACAACATTACCTGCTGATTGTCAGTCAGTGTCAGACCCTCAAAGTGAGAATGACGTCCGCCACGCTTTGTGATTTGTGTGTCCGCCAGTAACTCATCAGACCAATCCTGGAGCCGCAGCTGATTAGGAAAAGAGGACAAGAGTTGACCCGAGGAAGAGGAGTTCTGAAGCCAGGGTTCTGCTGTTCACTCCATTTTGCTTTCATTACTTCCCTGCAGCAGAGGCTATGCGGTGACTTTCAGACAATGTCACGGGCTCGTTGGATAAGATGCAGCCACGTGGCATGGTTTGTCAGTCAGCAATGACCTTCAGTTTTGTTCCTCTTTGATGACATGATACTATGGGTTCTTTCCCTCATGGAAGAATATTACCGGCTAGAACGAAAAATATTTTCTGTCGTACTACTGGATTGTGACCAGTTAAAGCATTCTTAAGCTTCGACCATGGCTAGGATTGTGTTGGTAGTTACTGTGGGTTTTAAAACGCAGTACATTCTGTGCCTTGTAAAAGGAGTTAGTACTTACTGGAGTAATGCAGTGTATAATTTTCTTGTGTAGCAATTATTCCAATATTGGCTTCAACTTTTGCACAACGAATAGGCAGAAATAAAAGTGTAGAGTAAAATTCAGCCAATGTTCCTCGTGGTATGGATCAAGTGGACAACGGACAGGGTGCTAATGACAGGCCCAGCAGGAGGTTCAATAAACTTTCATTGTCAGTCCTCATTTAAATGCAGGAGGCAAGAGGTCAGCACTAATTTCTCTGCTTGTAATCAATTCACCATTTGGGATGAAAGGAAATCCAGTAGCCCTTTCACGTGGAAAACCAGCCTAGCCTGTCCTTCTTAAAGGAAAGGTGAGGTTTTCAATGGTGAGTAGTCAGACACTAGGAGGGCAGCAGGACAAATGAGGATTTTTATTTTCAGATACTGCCATGGAGGTCTGTTGGGATGCCCGGCTAGGAGACACCAACCTGTCCACGCAGGCAAATGCAAAGACGAATAATCCAGAAAATTAGCCAACAACAGAGGAGGACTTTCTTAATAATAATAATCTTTATTATTGTCACAAGTAGGCTTACCTTAACACTGCAATGAAGTTACTGTGAAAATCCTCTTCACTGTACCTCGGTACACGTGACAATAAACAAATCCAATCCAATCCAATCGTCACACTCCGGCTCCTGTTTGGGCCTGTTCAATGAAACACACAGCGCTGCCGCACAGTGCCCCGGCCAATGAGGGGGCCCCAAATGGAGAGGTGACTGTTGTGGTTGAAGTACTAGCCTTGGTAGCTCTAAATTTGCTGATAGGCTCATTCAAATTTCTATCAGCATACCACCAGGCAATATAGAAGAACATTGGGCTCTGATTGGTGGACTCCCCTTTAGAGCGGGAAAACAGTTTGCAAGACTTTGAGAGGTGGAGGAGATTTACAGCGGTTCAGACACAGACCTCCTGAATTGGTGTGAAGTTTCTGAACTTTCATTGAGTAAAGGCGCAAAGCAGCAGCCAGATTTTGGTCTGGCGGTCAGCCTGAGGCAAAAGTGAGGTCGCTGACCTGACATCAGGGTACAAGCCTGCGGAGCCTTCAGTAAGGGGAGGAGGCGACGCTGGCTAACGGTCATCGAGGGGAACAGTGGACTCTCAACCTGGTCAGAGTTAGGGAGGGTGGGCAACCAACTGAAAGGAACAGAGGCCACCAGGCCTGATAACCAGTCAGCCAGCTGGGAGCCCATACCATCTTTGAGGCTCGAGGCCCAGCCACCTGAGTTAGAGATTAGAAGAATAGCATTCGGGGGGTCTGAATAAGGCCAGGCAAGTGTTCGACATCTAGTCTCAGGGAGCAGCAGCCAGCAGGAGTGGGCAGCTTGACCAGTGTCCGAGACTAGCCAGGCAGGGATGAGAGGGCGAGGCTGGGCAGCCACCAGATCGGGCGGCGAGGGCAAGAGAGAGCAGAATGGCCAGCCGCCAGGCAGCCATCCAGGAACGCACGCAATCGTCGAGGTTTGAGGCCTGGCCACCCAAAGGAGAGGTGAGCAGAGATGTCATTGTGGGTGGGGCATAACATCATTGGGCCGGGGCTTGGCAATATTAGAGGTGGGCTGCACTGTCAACAGGGGGAGGGGTGTGGCGTGCTGCTCCCATAAAGAGGACGAACATGGGCCCCCAACTGTGTAAGTCCGCCTTTGGCCAGCAGTGGAGAGAGGTTACTTGGCATAACAATGGTTTTATTATATTCATTCAAGGGATGTGGGCTTCCCTGGCTAGGCAGACATTCATTAAACATCCCTAATCGCAGCAGCATTCTTCCTAGGACCAGGCTGCAGCACAAGAAGAGAGTTAATGGCCTGACAATGGCTGTCAAGGCATGAATCCCCTGCACATCTTTCGAACTCGCTGCTTTGCCCTGCGTTACTTTAACCCCTAGCAATTCTTCCTTCCACTATTTCATAAGCCTCACCACCAAGTGAATAGGAGCACTGGCAATTAGAAAGAATGATCTAAGTAATAACTCACCAGAGGACAAGGTGTTGTTCCAGTTCTGCCAATGAGCACAGAATGCAGTTTTTTGGCTATCTTGCCTTTAAAATCCACATGCTGGTCTCCCTTCCCATATTCCACCGACTGGGTTTTCCTCAGAGGATGGATAGAGGCCTCGCATTTGCTGCTGTTCTAAGGGATGGCAAAATCAAGATGACAAGGCTCTTTGGGTGGGATTTTCCGCATGCCCTGCGGTATGTTTCGTGGCACTGGAGGCGGCCCACCATTGGCTGGCGGCGGGGTTCGAAGACCCCTGTCAATGGTGTTTCCTATTCTATGCACCCCTGCCGCTGCCAAGAAACCCATAGAGGGAGTTCACCTTCAGCAGGACCAGAAAATACCACCGACGAGAATGGTCAGACGTTCCGGCCTTAATGTCTTTTTCACAACATATTTTCCTACCTATCTTTGTGTTGGCTGGAAATTTAACTACCATGCCTTTGCTCCCTCATCTAAGTCATTGATGCAGACTAAAAAGTTGAGGCTCCAGCACAGACCCCTGTGGGACTCCACTAGTCACATCCTGCCAATCAGAAAAATACTTTTATATGCATACTCTCTTCTTTCTGCCAGCCAGCTAATCTTCTACCAGACTAATATCTTACCCTCCACACTGTGGTAAACACCACTAGTGATGTATTACGGCACTGCCCGTGTATTACAAGGACTATGGTAAATCCCTTCCTGCTGGCTCCTCCCAGCAGGCGGCGTATGAAAGTGTGTGCTCTCCTGCACTGCTCCCATTCTGGTTCCAGCTACAGGAGGCATAACATCTTGTGCAATAAAGCCTCGATTGTTTCACCATTCTCGTCTCGTGGCAATTAACGGTACATCAATTTATTGCACAAGATTTTAAAAGGTGGGTTTCCTAATCAAGCCTGATCGCCTGCAGCTGAGCCCTCACGCAGCCAACGCCACGTCCACCTTCGAGCACTGGCTAGCCTGCTTTGAAGGCTACCACAGAGCACCCACTGAAGAACTCTCGGACCCCTAGAAGCTCCAAGTCCTCTACTCACAGGTGAGCCCTGAAATTTTTCCCCTCATCCGGGATGCGCCCACCTATACGGAAGCAATGACGCTACTAAAGGGACATTACGTTAAGCCGGTGGATCAATTGTACACCAGGCACCTCCTAGCCACGAGACGGCAACTCCCGGGGGAGACTCTGGATGATTTCTTGCAGGCACTACAGATTCTTGGTAGAAACTGTGACTGCCAGGCAGTTTAGGCAATCCCACACAACGAACTAGTAATCAGAGGCTCTTAGGTTACAGGCATAAATTCCACGTACGTTCGCCAGCGCCTATTGGAAGGGGGTACGCTCGATCTTGCAGAGACCAGGCAGCTTGCTAATTCACTAGAAGTGGCCTCCCGTAATCTGGAGTCCTACACCCCCGACCGCGCGGCACCCTCGTGGGCATCGTGGGCCCCACCAGCTGCCGACTCGACCTCACTGCACACCTGCGCCACACGGCAGCCAGCCAACTCCGGGGAGGTCCAAGTGTTATTTTTGCGGCCAAAACAAACATCCCAGGCAGCATTGCCTGGCGCGGAGTGCGATCTGCATTGGGTGCGGGAAGAAGGATCACTTTGTTTCCGTCTGCCAGGCCCAGTTGGTCGCTGCTGTTTCCAGACCTGGCATTTCTACACCCCCTACGTGCAATCCAGGGTCACCGCCATCTTCTCCACCGCAAGCCACGTGCAGCCCGTGGGCGCCGCCATCTTTGATGCCGCCCGCCATGTGTGCCCCATGGGCGCCGCCATCTTCGGCGCCATTTTGGAGCACTTAGGACTCCTGCTCGTCTGGCCGTTCGCTGCCTACTGATACGTCCACCACCACTGATCAGCCCGGGACCTCCCAATATCTTCCACAACTCATCTCCATCACCCTGGATCAGTCTCGGCCCCACAACCTCGCGACCACTACGACGATGGTGAAGATCAACGAACACGAGACAACCTGCCTCTTTGACTCCGGGAGCACAGAGAGTTTTATCCACCCTGCTACGGTAAGGTGCTGCTCCCTCCCGGTAGTCCCCGTAACCCAGAAAATCTCCCTGGCCTCTGGATCCCATTCCGTTGAAATCAGGATGTACTGTGTCGCAACCCTCACCGTTCAGGGTGTAGAGTTCAGCAACTTCAGGCTCGACGTCCTCCCCCACCTCTGAGCTGCCCTGTTGCTAGGCCTTGATTTTCAATGGCATCTCCAAAGCCTCACTTTGAAATTCGGCGGACCCTTGCCACCCGTCACCGTCTGTGGCCTCACGACCCTTAAGGTCGATCAACCTTCACTGTTTGTAAACCTCACCCCGGACTGCAAACCCGTCGCCACTAGGAGCAGACGGTACAGTGCCTTCATCAGGACAGGACCTTCATCAGGTCGGAGGTCCAACGGTTTCTGCGGGAGGGGATCATTGAGGCCCCTGGAGAGCTCAGGTAGTGGTAGTGAAGACTGGGGAGAAGCACAGGATGGTCATTGACTACAGTCAGACCATCAACCGGTACACGCAGCTCGACGCGTTCCCCCTCCCATGCATATCTGACATGGTCAATCAGATTGCGCAGTATCGAGTCTTCTCCACAGTTGACTTGAAGTCCGCCTGCCACCAGCTCCCCATCCACCCGGAGGACCGCCACTACACTGCGTTCGAAGCAGATGGCTGCCTCTATCACTTCCTTCGAGTTCCCTTCGGCATCACCAATGGGGTCTCGGTCTCCCAGCGAGAGATGGACTCAATGGTTGGCCAGTACTGGCTGCGGGCCATCGTCCCGTACCTAGATAACATCACCATCTCGGCCACAATCAGCAGGACCACAACGCAAACCTCCAAAAATTCCTCCATACTGCCAAACTCCTTAAACTCACCTACAGGGGCTGGTTTAGCTCACTAGGTTAAATCGGTGGCTTTTAAAGCAGACCAAGCAGGCCAGCAGCACGGTTCGATTCCCGTACCAGCCTCCCCGGACAGGCGCCGGAATGTGGCGACTAGGGGCTTTTCACAGTAACTTAATTGAAGCCTACTCGTGACAATAAGCGATTTTCATTCATTTCATTTCAATGAGGAGAATTGCGCGTTCCACACCAACCGCTTAGCCATCCTTGGCAACGTATTGGAAAATGGGGTCCGAGGGCCCAACCCCCACCGCATGTGCCCCCTCCTGGAACCCCCACTGCCCCAAGGCCCTGAAACGATGCCTGGGGTTTTTCTCGTACTACGCCCAGTGGTTCCCGAATTATGCAGACAAGTCCCCTCATCAAGTCCACAGTTTTTCCCTTGACAGCTGAGGCCCGCCAGGCCTTCAACCACATCAAGGCGGACATCACCAAGACCACGATACACGCGGTCGACGAGACGTTACCATTCCAAGTGGAGAGCGATGCATCAGACGTCGCTCTGGTCACCACCCTCAACCAGGCGGGCAGACCCGTAGATTTCTTTTCCCGCACCCTCCATGCTTCCGAAATTCGGCACTCCTCTGTCGAAAAGGAGGCCCAAGCCATTGTGGAAGCTATGCGACATTGGAGGCATTACCTGACCGGCAGGCGATTCACTCTCCTCACTGACCAACGATCGGTTGCCTTCATGTTTAACAATTCGCAGTGGGGCAAGATCAAAAATGACAAGTATCGAGCTCAAAAACCTATATCTATGAGATCTTGTATCGCCCGGGGAAACTCAATGAGCCGCCTGATGCCCTTTCCCGCGGTTCATGTGCCAGCGCACAAGTAGACCGACTGTGGGCTCTCCACAATGACCTCTGCTACCCGGGGTTCACCCGGTTCTTCCATTTTGTCAAGGCCCGCAGCCTGCCCCACTACATTGAGGAGATCAGGACCGTAACCAGAGACTGCTAAGTCTGCGCAGAGTGCAAGCCGCACTTCCACCAGCCAGATAGAGCGCACCTGGTGAAGGCCTCCCGCCCCTTTGAGCGCCTCAGCATGGACTTCAAATGGCCCCTCCACTCCACCGACCGCAATGTGTACTTCTTCAACGTACTTCCGGTTCCCCTTCGCCATCCCATGCCTCGACATGACTACTGTCACGGTCATTAAAATCCTGCACAGCATCTTCAATCTTCGGTTTCCCCAGCTACATCCACAGAGATCAGGGATCCTCTTTCATTAGTGATGAGCTGCGTCAGTTCCTGCTCAGCAAGGGCATCGCCTCAAGCAGGACGACCAGCTACAACCCCCGGGGAAACGGGCAGGTGGAGAGGGAGAACAGGATGGTCTGCTGGCCCTTCGGTCTAGAAATCTCCTGGTCTCCTGCTGGCAGGAGGTCCTCCCCGATGCGCTCCACTCCATCCGGTTGCTCCTCTACACCGCCACTAATGAGACCCCTCACGAACGTGTGTTTGCCTTCCCCAGGAAGTCCACCTCCGGGGTCTCGCTCCCAACATGGCTGACAGTTCTGGACCCGTCCTCCTCTGGAAGCATGTGTGAAGGCATAAATCGGATCCCTTAAGCAAGAAAGTCCACCTCCTCCATGCAAAGCCGCAGCACGCCTACGTGGCACACCCCGACGGGCGCCAGGACTCAGTCTCCCTCCAGGACATGGCACCCGCTGGGTCCCCACCCACAACCCCCGACCTGACACCGCTCCTCCCCCACCCGGTTGCCTCATTCACTCTTGCGCCACCCACCCTCCTTCCAGTGAACCTCACCACAGCCCCCATTCCAGCAGGATCCGTCCTCCCACTGGATCCACTCAGGGGTGACGAAGACGAGGACAACATCCTCCCGGAGTCAGGTGACCACGTCGGCGCCCACATCACCACCAGGACTGAGGTGATTGCGGCGTAGAGTCAAAGCCCCCGACAGACTTAATCTGTGATGTTTTCGTCACCCTCGCCGGACTCTTTTTTTAAACAGGGGGTGAATGTGGTAAACACCACTAGTGATATATTGTATGTATTACGGCACTGCCCATGTATTACAAGTACTACGGTAAATCCTTGCCTGCTGGCTCCTCCCAGCAGGCAGCGTATAAAAGTGTACGCTCTCCTGCGCTGCTCCCATTCTGGTTCCAGCGACAGGAAGCACAACATCTTGTGCAATAAAGCCTCAATTCTTTCAACATTCTTGTCTCGTGGTAATTGACGGTACATCACACGCAATGATCTTTTATTTTCTGCAATAGCCTTTGATGTGACACCTTATCAATTGGCCTTCTGAAGAGCCAAGTAAAACACATCCACAGGCTTCTCTTTGTCCACAGCACATGTTACCCCTTCAAAGAACTCTCATAAATTTGTTAAACATAATTCCCCTTTTACAAATGCCGACTCTTCCTGATTACCATGGGTTTTTCTAAGTGCCCAGCGATAACCACTTCAATGATTAACTCTAATACCTTCCTCACAACAGATTCCAAGCTAACTGGCCTATTTGTTTCCTGATTTCTACCTCCCTCCCTTCTTGAATGGAGAACTTATAGTTACTACTTTCCAGTCTGATGGAACCTTTCCAGAATCAAGGAATTTTGGACAATTAACACCAACGCATCTGCTACCTCATTTTAGATCCTTGGATCAGATCCATCTGCCCAGAGATTTGTCAACCACAGTGGTTCCATCATTTTATTCAGTACTGCTTCCCTAGAAATTGTAATTTTAGCAAATTCTTCTCACCCTTCCATCTCCCGATTTACAACTATTGCTGTAATGTTATTTGTATCTTGTATACTGAAGGCAGAAGCAAAATATTGATTCCTTTCATTCACCATTTTCGTAGTATCTACTCACTCTATTGAAGACCAACACTCACTTTACTTAATCTTTTCCTTTTGAAATACCTGTAGAAACTCTTGATATCCATTTTTACATTTCTCGCTTAATCGTGGGTGGTGGGTCCTGTCCTTGGAGTAATATGTGCTGGCGATAGAGGGGAGTCTGCAGATGTACGTTTTGTTTATTCTTTCATAGGCATCGCAGGCAAGCTCCGCATTTGATGCCCATTCCTAATTGCCCTCGAGCTCAGTGCATTTTTTTAAGAGTCAACCATTTTTGTGTGGATCTGGAGTCACATAAAGATCAGGTAAGGATGGCAGATTTCCTTCCCTAAAGGACATTAGCGAAGTTGATGGGTTTTTACGACAATTGATAACGGTTTTATGGTCATCATTAAACTGTCAGTTCCAGATTTTTACTGAATTCAAATTTTACCATCTGGTGTGGCGGGATTCGAACCCAGGTCCCCAGAGC
Organism: Scyliorhinus canicula; assembly: GCF_902713615.1. NCBI lineage: Eukaryota > Metazoa > Chordata > Chondrichthyes > Carcharhiniformes > Scyliorhinidae > Scyliorhinus > Scyliorhinus canicula. The sequence goes on along the minus strand of NC_052153.1, from coordinate 144,926,605 downwards.
ATTACATTGCGTGTCTGGATTACTAGGCCAGTGAGAATACCACTGTGCCACCATCTCCCCTACTGCCAATAAATGGGCTTATCATGGAGTTTAGAGATGGGAGAGCTCTCATCTGCAATAGCCCCCTTCGAGGTCAGGCATTCTATTGTATTCCTCCAACTGACGTCCGGGGTTGGTCAGCCACTCTACACTTTGTCAGCCTATAGCGTCCACATTACAGGAGAAGAGTGGCTGCAATGAGAGGTCCGAGTGTTGATGCCGGGGGCGGAGGGTGTTGAATTGGGGAGGGTGTGCGGTGGGGACCAGTGCATCTTCTCTGAGTCATCAGTGCGGGAGGTGGGAGAGACATGGTGCTGCCACTCTCAAACTGTCCTGGGATGAAGTGCTGAGTGTGCGCAAGGGTTCATGGCCATGGTGCCATGAAATGACAGGGAGGAGGATTTACAAGTGCTTTTTTATCGTGGTGACCCATCTGAACAATTGCCTGTGCTGCCCCGGGCCCAATAGGTGTAATTAACTTCTTACACTTCCGAAACCTCACATTTCATCGAGGTGTTTCCCCAGGATCCAGCTGAGGTTAAGGTAGTCTCCTACCTTCCATGCCCTGTTGCCTGAGGTGACTTTGAAGGGAATCCACTGGGGGCCTGGAACTTGAGGGTGTGGGCATACTTTCAGGCAGCATGGGAGTTGCAGTCCTACCCTCCTTGGTGTTTGGGGTCGGAGTGTGTCGCTTACAGGGAGGGAGGTGTCAGATGGGCTGGATACTCCTCGGGCTGCACTCCTGCAGATTCTCATCCCTTCAGGTGCCCAGGGGCCCCTGTGCTTTTCCATAATATAGAGGGGCAGTTGGAGTGAGATCCAGAAGCCCTGCGCACCTCAGACCCTAAAAACCATGGATTCCCACCAGCTCTTCATACGCCCGGACTCGAGGGCATGTCATCGGCCAGGTATTCAGCAGTGTCCTGGGCTCTGGCATTCCTCCTAATGTCAGTTTCCAGGGACGTTCCTGCCTCCACTTCTGTGGATCATCAGCCGTGAAGTGCTCACCAGTGAGTCACCCAGAAGCCTTCCTACTACTCAATTAAACCGAGATGTGAGTATCTTAGTATCTTTGATGGTGGAGGGTGCGGGTGACAGCTGTGACTCCTCTTCTATTGTTATATCCGAGAAGAAGAATGGGGGGGGGGGGGGGGGGGGGGGGGGGAAGATGGCTCAGTGGTTTGCACAGTTGCTTCACAGTTCCAGGGTCCCAGGTTCGATTCCCAACTTGGGTCACTGTTTGTGCGAAGTTTGAATTTTCTCCATCTGTCTGCGTGTGTTTCCTCTGGGTGCTCCGGTTTCCTCCCACAGTCCAAAGATGTGCAGGTTAGGTGGGTTGGTCATGCTAAATTGCTCCTTAATTGGAAAAAATAATTGGGTACTCTAAATTTAAAAAAAAAGAAACCACAGAGAGTTGTAAATAAAGCCCAGTCCATCACGCAAACCCGCTTCCCATCCATTGACTGCTGCTGAAATCCACTGATTTGCTTGGGTCTGTTGATTCCAGAGGTGCAAGGCTGGACCAGGGGTGGGATTCTTCGACCCCCCTGCCCGGTCGATTCTCGCTGGTCCCGCTGGTTCTTTGCCAGTCCTGCCGGCATAAATTAGACTAGGTCCCTTACCGGCGGGACCTGGCGGCGTGGGCGGGCTCCAGGATCCTGTGGGGGGCACGGGGCGATCTGGCCCCGGGGTGCCCCCACGGTGGCCTGACCCGCGATAGGGGGGTGGGGGCATTCTTTTCCTATGCGCCGGCCGTGTCAGACTCCACGATGGTCGACGCGTAGGTGAACCCCCCCCGCGCATGTGCGGAGATGACGTCAGCAGCCACTGACGCTCCCGCGCATGCGCGGACCCGCGCCGGCCGGTGGAGTCCCTTCGGCCCCGGCTAGTATGGCACCAAAGGCCGTCCACGCCGGCTGGTAGGGCGCAAACTACTCCGGCGCCGGCCTAACCCCTGAAGGTGCGGAGGATTCCACCGGGACCCCACGCCCCGGCGGGTATGGGAGAATCCCGCCCCAGGTTGCTATTCTGATTACCCTGCAGGGGAAGAGAGATGGCATTAGTACATTACAGGGAATAAATAATGCAACGTATTACTCATGTGAAGTTTCAGGAATGACTGTGTGTCGTTCGGCTTCTCACTTTTGCTCACTGTCCCAACTACCATCAGACGGACGCAGTCCTGATCCTCCCTGGCCAGCTCAGGGACTCTTTCCTCATGCTGGATGTGGGATCGGTGCTCCCACATGACTCCAGGTGGCTGTGCCCCCTCATCCCAGTTGTGCTTGAGTTTGTCCTGCGGAGATGGGGAGATTGTAAGTGGGGGTCCTTTCAGTTCAGATGGTTGAGGAGTGGCATGCGTGAGACTGGAGTGGGAGTGGGGATGTGAGGAGCAGAATTGAGTCTGTGGGGGCGGGCACCATGGAGGGTTGCGGGGAAAAGAGGGCCTCATCACATGTGGCCAACCTGTGAGGTGTCTGGGTGAGAGAACACCTCGGAGGTGCGAGGGATGGTGAGGAAGTGCAGTGAGTGTCAGGAGGTGGCAGATTTAACATGGCCATGTGAAGAAGGTCAGTTCATTTTCTGTCTTTGCTGCTGCTCTGTCCTCTTCCGGAATGAGCTGACAGGCAGCAGTGCACAACTATTGCCTCCCAGGTGGCGGGGTCAGCTTGCTGGTGGGCTGCTTCCTAGAGTGCAGGTACAAGACATCCTTCCTCTGCTAAACTCCATCAGGTAGTGTGGGCAGAGCACCCTCCGAGAATCTAGGTATAGGTTTTCATTCTGCATCCCCCTTTCATGGATCTGGAACAAATGCAGGGCAGTGCTGGAGGGGTGCATTTATCTGGAGCTCCCCAGTGATTAAGTTGCCCCGGGGTGAGTGAATCAATGGGAGGCCACCCAGAGCATGGCGTGATTCACATGGGGAAAAATCTTTTCTTTAAGAGGTTCGAAGATAAATCCCAACAACGCAATCAGCAGGAATCGCATGGGTTTTCTCATCGGACCTGGCATTTTTGCCATTTTTTTGGCAAGATTCCATCCTTAGTTAATAAAAAGATGGAAAAGTTGAGAATGGTCAGGAATTGTCACCTCAAATCGAAAGGGAAGGTGCTGAGGAAGTGGCATTCGGAGGCCTAAGTGTTTTCATTGTAACAAAGTGGGGCATAACATCAACTGGGATTACAACACTGCAGCCCTGACACATCACCTGTCCGGCTATCCCTAATGTGTTTATATCATTCACTTATTTATGTTGCTTTTCCATATATTTTATTAGCTGTACCAGAGATTTGTGTATTATTTTAAACCCTAGGGATAGAATAGAAAGGTGACAAACACTTCCTCCCCCCCCCCCCCCTTTCAGCAAACACCCCACTCACCAAATTCAAAGTCTTCAGTCAGTTTGTTTTTGCTGTTAAAATGGGCTGTATTTATAGCCGACTGAACTGTAATTGGATTAACCAGCGGCTGGATTTCCGAGCCTGCGTGCCAAAATCGTGATCAGCGCAGGGGAGGAGAATGGGCATCAATGACGAAATCCGGTCCGATGCCGCTCCCGCGATTTTCCAGTCCCCGGAGAATTGCCACGAATTGCGCATGCGCAATCTATGCGTAGGGGGCCATTGGCAGAGGCCCCCGCGGCAATATTCCCAGAAAAACTGGCCGAGTTCCCGACGCCATAGTTCTAACCACATTTTGCCTGTTGGGAACGGCCGGTGGCGGCTGCGGACTCAGTCTGCGGCCGCCCTGGTGGGGGGGCAGGGGATCCTTCACCAGGGAGGGTCTCAGGGACAGCCAGGCAAGCGATCGGGCGGCACCGATCCGTGGGCACATGATCTTGGGGGGACCTACTTCGTTCATCAAGGTCCGGATGTGAGCCTGCCACGTCGCACGAGTGCCTCCGAGTGGAAGTGCGGAGCCCCGTATCCGCAGTCAGAGCTAGTATGCAGGATAGGTGAATTGGCCATGCTAAAAAAATTGTCTCTTAGTGTCCAGGGTTATGGGGTTATGAGGACAGAGTGCGGGAGTGTGCCTAGGTAGGGTGCTCTTTCAGTGGGTCAGTGCAGACTCTATGGGCTAAATAGCCGCCTTCTGCACTGCAGAGGATTCTAGGATACTATGAAGTTAAAGATATCTGGGACGGGACTTTGCTGAACAATCCTACCAGAATTAGGTGGTAGAGAATGGAGCAAAGTGTGACGGGAAAACTTCTGCAGCCTTCCACCCTGAGCTCCATTTCTCTTCCTTGTAGGTTCACCAACTTTCTCCAGTCATGTAAATATCAGTGAAGCATGTGGGGCCTCACTCCTCACTCCATTTCCTTCCCTTCCATCCATCTTATTCCCTAGGACAACCTGCTGAAACATGGCAGTAGGCCCAGGGTGGAAGTGATGATGTAAGTCCTACCTCAGCACTGCCCAGTTTTTCTTTTTGACACTGGAGGTGTTGGGATTGTGTAGCAGTCGTGGCAGCATCAGAGGGTGAGCGGAAACCTCGCTCCTACTGCCGAGCCACAAAAAGTAAAATCCGACTCCTTTGTTGCATTATCAGGAGTAATTTTTGCAGAGTCCAATTCCGGTGTTGAGCCTCACTGGACAGATGCGAGTGCAGTGGGCAATATAAATCTAACACCATTGCGCCAATTCACCGCCATTTGTCAAAGTTCCACAACACCAAAGCACCGCAAATTAATGCTGTGTGTATTCTCTAGGCCTTATCCTGAATGCTTTGAATTGAATCTTAAATAATGTTATTCTCAGTTCCTAAAAACAATGTTGAACAATGCCTGTGAGAACAGTGGAGTTTGGGGTTCAGTAATGATGTTGAAAAAAGTTAGATACAATTGAAACCAGGCTTCTGTATGATAGGCAAAAACATGCACTCTCACGAAAAAGGCCTTTTTATATTGCTTGTTAAAATGTTTCACTCCAGGAAGCACCCGAGAGAGAGTGGGAACAGTATAAATGCAGCGGCCTAATTTACACTGACCACTCAATCATTTGTTACTTATTTAACATTTTTAATTTGTTTGAATGTAGAAGCAGATACACAGTTGAATCAGAGTACCAATTATTGATTCCCAGCTTCCTGCCTCAGTTAGCAGTTCATTTTTATTCTTGTGACCCCTTTTAATTATTGCACTAGAAAACACAAAAGATTCATATAAACTCAACCTCATGCCCTAGAAGTGCTTACAATGAGATTAGATTTCTGTATTATTTCGTTTATTCTGGTTTCCTGTTTCCAATTCAGATCTCTCATAATACCATCGCATTACTGGGCATTAGACAGCCCAAAGTCACATTTTACTGTTTTTAATTAATTTTATTTATAGAAAGGTCACCCTGTTTCTTATCAATCAAGCCCTGCATAGTGTTGTCTATTTGTGAGACAAAAGAGTACAGAATATTGGCTAATTATGGAGAGCAAATCTATTTTTTCACACACAGATCAGTTAAATTAATTTCCCACACATTTATATTTGAACTACAGAAAATTACACTGGTTAACTTGATATTTTTGCATCACATATATGTCACATACTCTATGCGCATGCTGCAAGTGTAATAATGGTGAGATTTGATCTAATCATGAGCAGTAACAATTCTCAACCAATTAATTAGAAATAATGTTCTGATTTTGCATCCCTGTGGGGAACTTCATCTGCCAAGGGCAAACATCACACATGTGATGATGATTCGGACAGTATTTCTGACAAAAAATGGTTGTGGCATTGTAGGGAATGCACACTCAATTTTCATTGTGCTCTCTTAGCTTACAAGGGCTGGAATTCTCCAAAGATGTGCAGGTTAGGTGGATTGACCATGAGCAATTTGTGGGATCACAAGGATAGGGTGGGGATGTGTGCCTATGTAGAATGCTCTTTCAGGTCGTAGGTGTAGACTCAATAGGTCGAATAGCCTCCTTCTGCACTGTAGGAATTCTATGATTTCATAAGTGTACATCTGCATCTGCACAGCTATCAAAGTGCCTGTTGTGGAGGAGATGCAAATCAGGGGTTGTGGTTTTTATTTGCCTTTGCTGTGGCCTGAAATCTAATATTGTTTTGAAGTTCATGTCACTCTCAAGCCTTCATTTTCATTATGTCTTTGTCCTGCATGCCTTAAGCTGTCCTGAATCATTCCAGTAGCCTTCATTTTCAGTGTTCCTCAAACCAATTGATGTAGTTTCCTTGATTGAAAGAAACTAAACTAATTCTTTCCAAACTGTCTCTCAAATGAAAGTCTTAATTTGTTCATGTTATGGCCAGAATTATGTCCTTTTATCAAGTTATATCTATTTTTCAAAAAAGGCAGGTTCTGGTGCTCTGTGTGCATCCTTCGTAAGAGTAGAAAGTTCCGTGCTCTTGGAGAAGTGTACAATTGAAGTATTATGGACAGAATTTTATGTTATTTCAGCGGGCACGAGTCTGAGCCAGAAGCAAGTGAATCTGTGCGAATAGATGTTGGGTGCGTGTCCTAATGTTATTGTGTACTTGTACAATATTTCAGTCAGCGGGCCTGCGAGAGAGTCAGAAGCACGCCCGCTGATAATCAAACAGGCAATCTAGCCCATTAAGACATAAATTGAACACAATTTTATGTGGCTCGTCCGATTTTACTGTTGGCAGGCCGACCGATAGGCCAAGCAGCCTTTTACGTTTTAGCTTCAACCATGATACAAGGCGGAATGAGCTATCCAGGCTGAAATAAAATTTTAAAAGTGTCTTGGGACTGAGGTTTGTGTTTAACTGTGATGCCTAGCCACTCTTTGCATAGTTTTTCTGTCACCATTTATTTTTCGTGGGTCAGCTGCTCCCTGAGACAGTTCCCGAGCGGCTGACCCCCTGAGGGAGCACATGGAAGCGCCAACCTGCACCCTCCCTTTTTTCAGCACCCACCCTCCTCTCCACTCCTCAGTCGCACTCAGCGTTTCACTGAGCATGTTTCACTTTGGCTGCCCATTAATTGGCCAGCCAGCGTGAAATTGTGCTCTCAGGCCGAACACACGCACCCGAAAGGTGAAACATTCAGGTCTACGATCCATCTTATAAGTTTACAGGTGCCGAATTCCAGCATTTTCTGTTTTTATTTCAGACCCAGAATTATATATATCTTTCTGATTAGAAATTTACATCATTTGGTTTCATTGGCCAAAATTTTGCTAAAATGCCTGTACATAAATTTATTATGCACGCCTTGCGATATAGGGATAAGTTGTGGATTGTACAAAAGTGCCCTTTCAATTGACTAATATTTCTACATCATAACTTGAACAGTGTACATTCTGCACAGACTGATGCAGAAAATCTATTGGTTCAAAGAATAAATGTATATAATAAGAAGGCATGACACTGTTAAACCAAAATGAATGCATCGTTTTGATGAAGATAGACTGTAAGGAGTTAGATCATCATTGGTATATAAAGCAAAACAATAATCTTTATTAGTATTACAAGTTGGCTTACATTAACACTGCAATGAAGTCACAGTGAACATCCCCTAGTCGCTGTGTTGTTCCTCGTGTCTTAATAAAGCTCGCAGTCTCAAGTGTGGAGAAGATGCTTTATTGTGGGTTCGTTCAGTTTCCAGAGCTCGACCTAGAACTACCTTCCAGTGCTAACTACCAGCTTTGCTTGCTGTGTCCTGCTTACCAGCCCCTCTGCTGTGAAGAGTGTGTCCTCACTTCCTGTCCTGATGTATTTGTATGGCTCTCCCGTGCTCCCTCTAGTGGTCGCTCAGTTGTGTTGCATCTGGTTAACTTGTGATCACCACAGTCGCCACATTCCGTTGCCTGTTCAGGTACACTGAAGGGGAATTCAGAATGTCCAATTCACCTAACAAGCACGTCTTTCAGGACTTGTGGGAGGAAACCAGAGCATTCGAAGAAAACCCACGCAGGCACGGGGAGAATGTGCAGACTCCACACAGTGAGTGACAAAAGCTGGGAATCAAACCCAGGTCCCTGGTGCTGTGAAGCAACAGTGCTAACCACTGTGCTAATGTGCTGCCCAGTCCTGTAGCCATAAAGATCTGAAGTCTAAAATCTTCAGGGAGGAATCAGACTGTGATTTTAGTCTGATGTACTTTGGAAACATTTTAAATCACAATGTAGACGCTCAACTATTTGACACGTCCGCTCCATCCATTTGGAGCACCTTTCCTCTGATTCAGAACATTTTCTTGCAAGCCCTATTCCAGAATTTCATCTGAACTGACACTTTTTACTGGAATCCTGAATGAGTTATTGTCTGGTTAGAGGTACTATTAGCAAAGGCAACCATGGGCATCAATTCCTGACTGTTAACCACAATAGGAATGAATTTGTTTTAACCAGGTCATCTATCTTTTAGACAAAAGGAATGCTGTTCGACCTAGTTTGACATATTTGGAACAAGGCAGTGACAGTGAAAATATTTATTAAATGGGCCAATTGGTTAATCCCTGTTGTTAATGCAAGCCACTCATTTATTCAGCCTTGTGTTACACAATTTGATATATCACAGGCTTTGCTCATTCGTTTTCAAAAGTATACTACGGAACTTTGTTCTTCAAACTTTTTTCCGGGGACCCATTTTTACCAACCGGCCAACCTTCGGGACCCAACCCGGCCGACCTTCGCGACCCATGCCGACCGACCTTCGCGACTCACGCCGGCCGACCTGCACGATCCACCATTTTCTCTTACCTTGTTTGCTGCTGACAAAAATGGAGGAAATGGTTTTGGGTCCCTTTGGTCCTCGTACACGCTCCTCCAATGGAACCTGTTGGATGAAGGTGAAGCCTTCCGGTGTCAGAAAGTATGGAGTCTCCATTTGTCCAAAGTTCTGAATTTTTTTCCTGTAAAATTTTATCAAATAAACCCTAACCCCCCCGAACTTGTAAAAATAAATGAGTAAAATAAATGAAAAAAATGAATAAAACCCCCCCCCCCCGAACTTGTAAAAAAAAAATAAAATGAGTAAAATAAATGAAAAAGATGAATAAAACCCCCCCCGAACTTGTAAAAAAAATAAAATGAATGAAAAAAATGAATAAAACCCCCCCAAACTTGTAAAAAAAATAAAATGAATAAAATAAATGAAAAAAATGAATAAAAACCACTACAGAACTTGTAAAACAGCTGCAACCGTTTTTTTAAAAAGCGGCCGCATTGCGCATGCGCACCGATCATCGTGCACTCTCTATACACTCTTGTATGTTGCAGCGAAAAATAATGAATTTCTAATACTCCTGTTCAACGACCATGCACCTTAAAAAAGAACAAATACCTCAGTGGGTACTGTGAACTATATAGATTAGAAAGGAAGGTTGTAGAGTTAACACACAATCCTCCTTTTGAACAACTCGACATTTTACTTCAATAGTCTGTGCACACTGAGGGCTTTTGTGATAATATTCATCCCAGTGTACTTCAGGAAGTGGCTCTAGAAATAGTAGATCCGTTGGTGGTCATTTTCCTAAATTCTTTGGACTCTGGAATGGTTCCTACAGATTGGAGGGTACCGAATGTAACCCCGCTATTCAAAAAGGGAGGTAGCGAGAAACAGGGAACTTTAGAGCCTAATGTCAGTCGTAGGAAAGTTTCTGGAGTGCATTGTCAAGGATTTCATAGCTCAGCATTTAAAAGCAGTGGTATAATCAGACAAAGTTAGCCTGGATTTACAAAAGGGAATTCATGCTTGACAAATCTACTAGAATTCTTTGAAGATGTAACTATAGAGTTGACCAGGGATGTAGTGTATTTAGACTTTGACAAGTTCCCACGTAGAAGATTACTATGTAAAGTTAAAGCGCATGGGATTGCGGGTAACGTCTTGAGATGGATAAAAAGCTGGTTAGTAGAGAGGAAGCAAAAAGCTGGAATAAATGGGTCTTTTTCCGATTGGCAGGCATTGACTAGTGGGGTACTGCAGAGATCTGCATTAGGACCCCAACTGTTCACATTATTTATTCATGGTTTGGAAACGGTAACTAAATGTATTATCTCAAAATTTGTAAATGATACGCAGTTGGGTGAGAGGGTGAGCTATGAGGAGGATGCAGAGATGCTTCAATTGGATTTGGATAGCCTGAATGACTGGGCATATGCATGGCCAATGCAGTATAATGTGAATAAATGTGAGCTTATCCGCTTCGGTAGCAAAAATGGGGAGGCAGATTATTATTTGAATGGGTGTAAATTGAGAAAGATAGATACTCGGTGAGACCGTGGTGTCCTCGTGCATCAGTCGCTGAAAGTAAGCGCAGAGGTACAGCACACAGTAATGAAGGAAAATTGTATGTTGGCGTTCATATTAGGAGGGTTTGAGTGTAGGAATAGGGATGTTTTATTTCAATTGTATAGGTTGGCACTTTCAGGCTGGAAGGAGCACTGTCAGAGTGTCAGACTGGCAGTGCCAAGGTGCCAGATTGCCCATTCCAGGGGTCGGATCTGGGGGGTCCTGCCAGTAAGAGGTGAGGTGAGACAGGGCTCAAGGAAATGGAAGAAGTAAATTGGGTGAAGTGGGAGAGTCCAGAGGCCACAGTGGGGGGAGATCGAAAGATCAGGGCTGCCTTAAAAAATTGTGCCCTGATCCATGAGTAGTCTTCCTATACTGGCAAGCTGAGCTCACCAGTGCTGGAAATGACTTAAATTGCGGCCTCCACAGTGTCAAAAGAAACATCAAAGTGTCGCTGAATTACCGAGTCTTTCTTATCATTGCATGCGCCGAGAAGCTTTAACTCAAATCTACTGAATCACCCCCTTTTTGATTTTTCTTTCATATAAAAGCAGTCTTAAACTGTTCTTTAATAATTCACAATTTCTGATCTCTGCTGTGAAGCAGACAGCCAGCACGACACATTGTCTGCATCATACAATTGGTTCCGATCGCTTAAGAGATAAACCCTATTTGCTTGTGGGAAAATAGACTTTAGTCCTGACTCAGGTGCTAAAGTTCACTACTTTTCTTTTTTTAAGTATTTTTATTGAGGTTTTGCAGAATTTTTCAGAATAAAACAGTAGTCACAATAATAACAAAAAAAAACTAGAATGAACATTAACATAGTGCAAAAAGAGAATATACAATAACAATTAAATAGACATTACCCCACGCGATCCAGTCTTCCCACACCATCCCAATGAAGCACTCAGCACCACCCCCACCAGCCCCCTGCAGCCCCCCCCCCCCCCCCCGCCCCCCACTCCCACGCCGCCCAGCCCCACCACGGATTGCTGCTGCTGCTGACATTTTAATTTTACCCGAGGAATTCGATGAACGGCTGCCAGCTCTGAGAGAACTTTAACGTAGACCCTCTTAAGGCAAACTTTATTTTCTCGAGGCTGAGAAACCCAGCCATGTCATTAACCCAAGTCTCTACACTCGGGGGCTTCAAGTCCCTCCACATTAATAAAATCCGTCTCCGGGCTACTAGGGAGCTAAAGGCCAAGATGTCGGCCTCTTTCGCCCCCTGAACTCCCGGGTCTTCTGACACTCCAAAGATCGCTATCTCTGGACTCGTGGACCACTCGTGTGTTAAGCACCTTGGACATTGCCCTCGCGAACCCTTGCCAGAACACTAAGCTCCGGGTATGCCCAAAACATGTGGACATGGTTTGCAGGGCAGCCCTTGCACCTCATACAACTGTCTTCTACCCCAAAAAACTTGCTCATTCTCGCTGCCGTCATGTGTGCCTGGTGGACCACCTTAAATTGAATTAGACTGAGCCTGGCACATGATGAGGAGGGATTAACCCTGCCCAGGACCTCTGCCCACAGACCCGCTTCCAACTCCTCACCTAGCCCCTCCTCCCACTTGCCCTTGAGCTCCTCCACCGGGGTTTCCTCCTCCTCCTGTAGCTCCTGGTAGATATCCGACACCCTCCCCTCCCCTACCCAGGTGCCGGAGACCACCCTGTCCTGTATCCTCAGTGGCGGCAGCGTCGGAAAGGCCACTACCTGTTTTTTCAGAAAGGCTCGTGCTTGCAGATATTTAAAGGCGTTTCCTGGCGGCAGATTAAATTTGTCCTCTAGCGCCTTCAAACTGGGAAAGCTTCCGCCGATGAACAGATCTCCCATCCTTCTGATGCCTGCCCTCTGCCAGCTCTGGAACCCACCATCCATCCTACTCGGGAAAAATCTGTGGTTGTTGTATATCGGGGCCAGACCGACGCTCCCTCCACCCTCTTGCACCTCCTCCACTGTCCCCAGATCTGCAGTGTTACCACCATGTGGTGAATGTAATTCACACTGTATTGTATTGTATAGTATTATGTCCTTGTGGGCTCTGTCTGTGAGCCGTTGCTCGACTCTGCCCATAGGGGAAGATGAGGAGCTTGTACAGGGCTCCACCCTTGGCTCCTCCCATGGCTTCACCCATGGCCCCTCCCACTACCGGAAGTATAATGTGCTGCAGCCGTGTGAGCCTGCCCTCAGTTCTTCTGGTCGCAGGCAGGCTCAGTTGTAAGACTATTAAAACCACAGTTTACTTCCAATCGTGTTCCGAGTGAATTGATGGTCTCATCGATTTAATAGTCTTAGAAAACTTGAAAAAAACTACTATGGAATCAGCCCTCAAACCTGATCGACTAGAACACGACCTGCAGGCTGCAGAGATGAAGGAAATCTTCCAACACTGGCTTCAGTGTTTCAAGGCTGAATCGAGCACCTTCAAGACTACAGAGGAGCAGAAACTCAGCCTACTGCACGCACAGGTGAGCCATCGCATCTTTACGCAACTCAATTGTACCGACTCCTATACTGAGGCCCTTGCTATGCTCGACCGATTGTACGTGTGGCCGATAAACGAGGTCTACGCGCGGCACATTTTCACTACCCGCCGCCAGCGCCCCGCAGAGTTGCCAGAGGACTTCCTGCGCGACTTAAAAGCTCTTGCTCAGGACTGCAACTTTCAGGCTGTAACGGCCTCCCAGTATATGGAACTCGCTGTCCGTGATGAATACGTTGCAGGGCTCTGGTCTAACTATGTGCGCCAGCGACTACTCGAGAAAGGGGCCCAGAACTTGGAGGACATGGTAGAGCTAGCAACTACTATGGAGGTCGCGTTCCGAAGTCTAAACTCATTCCCCGCGGACAAGCGACCCCATCGTGGATCCCCGACCAGCGACTGCCCCAGGCCTGCACCGCACGGCCACCCACTCACTATGGAGCGCCAGCGTGCCATTTTTGTGGCCAGCCCCAACACCCACGGCAGCACTGCCCGGCCCGCAACGCGACCTGCAGCAGCTGTGGTCGCAAAGGACATTATGCCAGAGTATGCCTGGCGAAATCAAAACTCTCTAACTCCCCCGCAGTCCAGAGCACTCACCCCCCCCAAATCACAGGCCCGCAGACCCCGTAATGTTGCAGCGTGTCTGCCGACTCCGCCTCCGCCCGACATGTGTGACTCATGGGGGCCGCCATCTTGGCAATCCTCCCCCATGCGGCCGGCCATGTGCGAGTCATGGGGCCGCAATCTTGGACGCCATCTTCCTCATCATCCGCCACGGGGGATCCACGCGGGTGGCCATCTTGGACGCCATCTTCTTCATCACCCGCAACGTGCAATCAACGGGGGCCGCCATCTTGGCCATCAACCGAAGTTCACCTCGACGACTACAACCTCAGCGGACAGTCATCACGGAGCCACTCCAGCACTGCTGATCGAGCCGCTGACTACCCGCAACTCAACGCAGTCACGTTGGACCAGTCGCGTCCGAAGCACCTCCAGAGCTCGATGATGTCCGTTCAAATAAACGGGTACAGGACACCGTGCCTCTTCGACTCCGGGAGCACCGAGAGCTTCGTACATCCTGACCTGGTAAGACGCTGTTCGCTCCCTATCTTTCCTGCCCGGCAAACTATCTCCCTCGCCTCGGGCTCGCACTCGGTCCACATACAAGGCGCAACGTCGCGACCCTAACGATTCAGGGCGCCAGCTACTCTAATTTCCAGCTGTACATACTCCCCAACCTCTGCGCCCACTCTTACTCGGGCTCGATTTCCAATGTAATCTCAAGAACCTCACACTCAGCTTCGGCGGACCCCTACCTCCACTCACTATATGCAGCTTAGCGACTCTAAAAATCGACCCCCTTCCACTCTTCGCTAACCTGACGGCTAACTGTAAACCAGTAGCCACTCGCAGCAGGCGGTACAGCCTGCAGGATAGAGTATTCATCAGAGCCAAAGTCCAGCGGCTCCTACGTGAAGGAGTCATAGAGGCCAGTAACAGCCCCTGGAGAGTTCAGGTGGTGGTTGTCAAGACCAGGGAAAAGCTCCGGATGGTGGTTGATTATAGCCAAACCATTAACCGGTTCACGCACCTCGATGCGTACCCCCTCCCCAGAATTGCAGACATGGTCAACCAGATCGCCCAGTACCGCATATTCTCCACGGTGGATCTGAAGTCTGCTTACCACCAGTTCCCACTCCGCCCGGAGGACCGCCGCTACACGGCGTTCGAGGCCGATGGCCGCCTCTTCCATTTCCTCCGGGTCCTCTTTGGCGTCACGAATGGGGTCTCGGTGTTCCAACGAACAATGGACCGAATGGTGGACCAGTACGGGCTGCGGGCCACGTTTCCGTACTTGGACAATGTCACCATCTGCGGCCATGACCAGCAGGACCACGACGCCAACCTCCACCGATTTCTCCAAACCGCCCAGAAACTCAATCTCACCTACAATAAGGAGAAATACGTTTTCCGCATCACCAGTCTAGCCATCCTCGGCTATGTCGTGGAAAATGGAGTCCTGGGCCCCGACCCGGACTGTATGCGCCCCCTCTTACAACTCCCTCTCCCTCATTGTCCCAAGGCCCTCAAGAGGTGCCTGAGATTCTTCTCTTATTACGCCCAGTGGGTCCCCCAGTATGCGGACAAAGCCCACCCACTATTTAAGGCCACACTCTTCCCACTGTCAGCTGAGGCCCGTCAGGCCTTCAACTGCATCAAGGAGGACATCGCCAAAGCCGCCATGCGGGCGATGGATGAATCCGTCCCTTTTCAGGTGGAGAGCGACGCCTCAGAGGTTGCTCTCGCCGCCACTCTGAATCAGGCAGGGAGACCAGTAGCCTTCTTCTCCCGGACCCTCTCCACTTCGGAACTACGGTACTCCTCAGTCGAAAAAGAAGCTCAAGCCATTCTGGAAGCCATACGGCACTGGAGGCACTACCTCGCAGGTAGGAAGTATACCCTCATCAACGACCAAAGATCGGTTGCCTTCATGTTCGACAACTCGCAAAGGGGAAAAGTAAAAAACGATAAAATCTTGCGGTGGAGGATCGAACTCTCCACCTATAATTATGACATCATATATCGACTGGGGAAGCTCAACGAGCCCCCAGATGCCCTGTCCCGCGGCACATGCGCCAGTGCACAAGACGACCGCCTGAAGGCTATCCACAACGACCTCTGCCCCCCGGGGGTCACCCGGCTCGCCCACTACGTCAAAGCCCGAAATCTGCCTTTCTCCACCGAGGAGGTAAAAGCCATCA
Organism: Scyliorhinus canicula; assembly: GCF_902713615.1. Classification (NCBI taxonomy): domain Eukaryota; kingdom Metazoa; phylum Chordata; class Chondrichthyes; order Carcharhiniformes; family Scyliorhinidae; genus Scyliorhinus; species Scyliorhinus canicula. The sequence continues at coordinate 144,911,088 of NC_052153.1, read as the reverse complement.
CCAGGGATTGCCCGATCTGCGTGGAGTGCAAACTGCACTTCTATAGACCAGACAAGGCCCACCTGGTAAAGGCTTCCCGGCCCTTTGAATGCCTGAGCATCGATTTCAAAGGGCCACTCTCCTTGACCAATCGAAATGTGTACTTCCTCAACATCATAGATAAATTCTCCCGCTTCCCCTTTGCCATCCCGTGCCCCGATATGACCTCCCACACAGTCATCAGAGCCCTGCACAGTGTCTTCACCCTGTTTGGTTTCCCCAGCAAAGTACACAGCGACAGGGGTTCGTCCTTCATGAGCGACAAGCTGCGTCAGTACCTGCTCGACGAGGGCATCGCCTCGAGCAGGACTACCAGCTACAACCTCAGGGGAACGGGCAGGTGGAGAGGGAGAACGCGACGGTCTGGAAGACTGTCCTACTGACCCTCCGGTCCAGGAATCTCCTGACCTCCCACTGGCAGGAGGCCCTCCCTGACGCGCTCCATGCAATTAGGTTCCTCCTATGCACCGCCTGCAACCAGACCCCTCACGAACGATTATTTGTTTTCCCAAGGGGCACTACCATGGGGGCTTCGCTCCCATCTTGGTTGAGGACACCGGGCCCGGTTCTCCTCCGGAAGCACGTCCGGGCACACAAAATGGATCCGCTAGTAGAGAGGGTGCTACTGCTTCACTCGAACCCCCACTACGTCTTTATTGAATACCCTGATGGCCGTCAGGACACCGTTTCCCTCCGGGACCTGGCGCCTGCAGGATCCACCACTACCACCACCACTGCCGAGGTACACCTCACACTACACCCCACCCGACCCCCCATGCCCTGCGCCCCCGTGCCTATAGGTTTCTTGCGCCCCCCCTTCGCCCGTCGCACCGGTCAGGAATGAAACTCGGACCGAAACACCCCCGGAGTCCACCCTCATACCCACACCGACCGTCACCACCCAGTGACCCGAAGAGGCTGCAACCCCGGTGCTCCGCCGGTCCCAAAGGGCGACTCGGCCACCGGACCGGCTCAACCTGTAGACCCGCCACCCCCGCCGGACTTGATTTCTTTTACAGGGGGTGAATGTGGTGAATGTAAGTCACACTGTATTGTATTATATAGTATTATGTCCTTGTGGGCTCTGTCTGAGCACGGCTCTGCCCATAGAGGGAGGTGAGGAGCTTGTACAGGGCTCCACCCTTAGCTCTGCCCATGGCTCCGCCCATGGCCCCTCCCACTACCGGAAGTATAAAGTGCTGCAGCCATGTGAGCCTGCCCTCAGTTCTTCTGGTCGCAGGCAGGCTCAGTTGTAAGACTATTAAAACCACAGTTTACTTCCAATCGTGTTCCGAGTGAATTGATGGTCTCATCACACCACCACCGGACTTGTGAAGTAACGGGTCGGCGAGAAGGGCGAAAGAGCCATTATCAAAGCTCCCAGACTAGTACCTTTGCATGACGCCGCCTCCAGCTGCTCCCACGCCGCCCACACCACCCCCCCCCCACCCTCCCATCGCCCATTTCCTAATAATAGGTATATTGGCCACCCAGTAGTAGTTGTGAAAGTTCGGCAGTGCCAACCACCCCCCCCATCAACCCCGACTGCGCTCCAACAGCGATCTGCTTACTCACAGGGTGTAATTCGCCCACACAAAGCCCGTAATGATCCTACTCGCTCACTTAAAAAAGGCCTAAGGGATGAAGATGGGGAGGCACTGAAAGACAAACAGAAATCTGAGGAGGACAGTCATTTTCACGGTCTGCACCCTCCCTGCCAGTGATAGCGGGAGCATGTCCCACCTTTTAAAGTCCCTGATGCACGATCAATTACACAAAGACAAGAGTTGGATGCAATTGAGGCTTTATTACACAAAGATGTGTGGCCCCCTACAGTAGCTGGCGAAGTGGCTGCAGTACTGGGAGCACACATATTTATACTCTGCCTACTGGGCGGAGCCAGCAGGCAGGGAACTACCCCCCGTACGTGTAGTACGGGGCCTTACCACAAAACACCTACACCGACATCCTCTATATACAATTTATATATCAGTGGTGACTACCACAGTCCCCTTCCATTTGCTCCATCTACCGGGTCAGGTTGAGCCTGTGCAGTACATCCCATTTCCTGGCCACCTGTATATCCAGGTAACGAATACTTTTCTCTACCATTATGAGCGACAGCTCTTTCAGTCTCTCCTCCTGCCCCTTGGCCTGGATCACAGACACCCCCCCCCCCCCCCCCAATCAGTCCCTGCCAGTTCCTCGAGGCTCTCAGCACCATAGCTCGTGGTTCTATAGCTAGGGCAAATAGTAACGGGGAGAGGGGACACCCCTGCCTTGTTCCCCGGTGAAACTCGAAGTACCCCGTCCTCAGGCGGTTTGTACATACACTTGCCACAGGCACCTGGTACAGCAATTTCACCAGCCAATAAAGCCCTCACCAAACCCGAACCTCCTCAGCGTTTCCCACAGCTACTCCCACTCCACCCGGTCAAAGGCTTTCTCTGCGTCCATCGCTGTTACCACTTCCTCCTCCCCTCCCTCTGAGGGCATCATAGTAATATTCAAAAGTCTCCGGACATTGGTATTGAGTTGTCTGCCTTTAACAAACCCGGTCTGGTCTTCCTCCATCACCCCGGGACGTAATCCTCAATTCTTGTGGCCAGAGGCAGCACGGTGGCGCAGTGGGTTAGCCCTGCTGCCTCACGGCGCCGAGGTCCCAGGTTCGATCCCGGCCCTGGATCACTGTCTGTGTGGAGTTTGCACTTTCTCCCCGTGTTTGCGTGGGTTCGTCCCCACAACCCAAAAAGATGTGGAGGCTAGGTGGATTGGCCACGCTAAATTGCCCCTTAATTGGCAAAAATTAATTGGGTACTCTAAATTTATTAAAAAATAATAAAAAATTCTTGTGGCCAGAATCTTAGCTCGCAATTTGGCATCCACGTTTAAAAGCGAAATCGGCCTCTGTGACCCGCAATGTTCCGGGTCCTTCCCTCGTTTAAGAATGAGTGAGATCCCAGCCTGTGACATTGTTGGGGGGAGGGTTCCTTTTTCTCTAGCCTCATTGAAGGTCCTCATCAGGAGTGGGCTCAATATTTCCAAAAATTTCTTATAGAATTCTACCTGGTAACCATCCAGCCCCGGGGCTTTACCCGATTGCATGCCCTCTATACAGATCTATGTTTCTACCAGGAGGCTGAAGAAAATGCAAATACTTTCTCACATGTGAAAGCAATTTTCTCCTATTTAACGTCCAATAGCAGCTGTGCACAGATAACATTTCACAAAACTGGCATCATCTGTGAGCATTGATCTTTATTCTGATTATATGTATTTATTTTTTCAAGATTTAAGTTTACACTAATTTGGTTGAAAAACTCAAGAAAGACTAGTTTTTATTTACTTCCATCTCACTTCTTTGCTTATTCAGGTTATAATGCACGTGGCTTCATCATTTCATCAACTTATTTCTCAGAATTCCATGCAGCAATATTCAACCCACAGTTATTTCCAGGCTTGGGTGGTTCCATATTGGCTCCCAATTCATCTGCATCAGCCGATACTGTGGTCAATGGAACATCCTGTCCTTACCCTTCTTGATTTCGCTGGAGCAGTTAGAAGAAAGGAAAATTAACTGGCAGCTCCCCACAAAGCAGCAAATTCAATTTTATATAAAATGTGTCATTAGTGTTTAGAGAAAATAGAGCTGTGGAAGGGCACCTCAAACCGAATGTAGCTTTTGCTTCTTATTTAGTAGGCAGACCTACAAGTTTCCTGTCTCAAAGCGTGAGGAAGTAACTTAGTTTGCAGAATGAGCATGTTACCACATTAACAATAAAATCCCTGCTGTGCAAAAGCACATTGCCATGAAATTAGTCAAGCGATGAGTAACATTATGCACAATATTAACTGCTAACACATTTGCAGAAGTTGTATTGCATTATAATGTGATGCACACATTTTAATATTCCTCAATCTCTGAAAGCCCTGGAGAAGCCAGATGTGGAATGAAAATCCAGAAGTTTTTCATTCCAGCTCCCTTGTGTCAGGTAAACTGTTAAATATTTCCTTGTTTAAGGACCATATTTGTCAACTGTTTCACAGGTTGCACACAATAAAGAAGTATTTTTTGGAATCATGCCTTATTTCTGAGCAAGGTGACAATTTGTTTGTTTTGTAAATTGTAACTCTTTGTGTGATTGTTTGGCTGACCAAAAGAACATAGTTGTGGTTAACTCATCAGAAGATATTTCTCCCTGTTGATTGCCTCTTCTAATTATTCTGTAGAATAAATTAAGTTGACTCTATGGATTAAACGGGGAAAAAATGAAAACGCATGAGATGATAAAATTGCCTGGCTCCACAGTTAATAGATTCTGGTAGTGGAAAATTGGACAAGCGTGCTAACTTTGTGGAGACACAAACTCCTTCGGAATAAACCACCATCTTGGCACCAGGAACTCCATTGGGAATCTGCTTTAAAAATCAGGATAAAATCCTTGTCCTGGAACCTGAGATTGCAGTTCTGGGTTCAAGAAGCCCAACATCACTGGAACATCATTGCTGAAAGGACAATGTCAGGCAATGTCACAAGTGCATAAGCCCATTAGGGTCAATAATTCTTTGTGGTCATGAGGCATTGGAACGTAGAAGAGCTGGATAGCATGGTAGCATTGTGGTTAACACAATCGCTTCACAGCTCCAGGGTCCCAGGTTCGATTCCCAGCTTGGGTCACTGTCTGTGCGGAGTCTGCACATCCTCCCCGTGTGTGCGTGGGTTTCCTCCGGGTGCTCTGGTTTCTTCCCACAGTCCAAAGATGTGCAGGTTAGGTGGATTGGCCATGATAAATTGCCCATGGTGTCCAAAATTGCCCTTAGTGTTGAGCGGGGTTACTGGGTTATGGAGATAGGGTGGAGGTGTGGGCTTGGGTAGGGTGCTCTTTCCAAGAGCTGGTGCAGACTCGATGAGCTGAATAGCCTCCTTCTGCACGATAAATTCTATGATCATAAAGCTGGAAGTCTTCCCGAAGCCATTGGTAATGTTATTCTTTTTCTGTTACTTTTTCACCACTTGATCACTTACTCAATAACTCTTAAGTGTGCATTCCAGCAAAAGCTGTTAACAATATGGCTCATTGGTTTTCTCTTTTAACAACATGGCGGCGGGGGCTTCCGGTTGCGGCTATGACCAGCTAAGTCGCACGTTTGGCGGCTCCTGCTACAAAGGTGTTTTCGGGCCGATTGGAGGGCCCCAACGGCGCTGTAAGGACAAATCCCGGTGGGGGAAGGCTCCCTGAGGAGAACCAGACCAACTTTATGGTCGGTACCCGGAGTGGGGTGGTAAAGAAAGCAACAGCAGCTCCCCAAAAAAAGCGGGGGAAGAAGACCAAAATGGCGGCCGGTGGCGCACCCGAGGAATGGAGGAAATGGGCGGAGGAGCAGCAGGTCGCTCTCCTGCGCTTCTTTACGGAGCTGAAAATGGAGCTCTTGGAGTCAATGAATGCGACGACCACCAGGCTGATGGGAGCCCAGGCGACCCAAGAGGCGTCGATTCGGGAGCTGCAGCAGGAGATGACTGCGAGGGAGGAGGAGGCCACGGTCCTCGTGGGAAAGGTAGAGGTGCACGAGGCACTCCACCTGAAATGGCAGAGCCGTTTTGAGGAGCTGGATACCCGAATGAGGCGGAAGAACCTGAGGATCTTGGGCCTGGCAGAAGGCCTGGAGGGGTCAGACCTCCCGGGATACGTAGCAGAAATGCTGAGCTCCCTGATGGGGGCAGGGGCCGTCCCTTCGCCCCTGGAGCTGGAAGAGGCCTACAGGGTCATGGCTCGGAAGCCAAGAGCAAATGAGCCCCCGAGGGCTGTGCTGGTGCGGTTCCAGCGACTCAGCGATCGTGAGAGAGTGCTGGAGTGGGCCAAGAGGGAAAGGAGCAGCAAGTGGGAGAATTCGACGGTGAGGGTCTACCAGGACTGGAGTGCGGAGGTGGCAAAGCGGCGGGCCCGGTACAACCGGACGAAGGCGGTGCTACATGCAAAACGGATCAGGTTCGGAATGCTGCAGCCAGCGCGCTTGTGGGTCACCTACAGGAACCAACACCACTATTTTGAGTCCCCAGAGGAGGCGTGGGCCTTTGTACAGGAAGAGAAACTGGACTCGAATTAGACCCAGGGGATACTTGGCGGCCGTAGCCGCTCGGGTACTTTCAGCTGAACAAGCGGTTTTTTTTTTTCCGGCTGGGTCAGAACCGGGCAACTCTTATTGGAACGGTTTCCTTTTTTTTTTCTTCTTTCTTTGTTTGGATCTTGAACTCTTGCTTTGGGTTTTTCTTCTGATGGTTTTTCCCCCCTTTGCCAACTTCCCTTAGTTATTGTTATTGTGGTTATTCATGGTTATTTATGGTTATTTATACTGTTTGGTAGAGGGCGACTGTTAAGTACATTGTTATTTGTTATCTATCTGTTATTTATAATGTTAAGTTGGGGAGGCGGGACGGGGGGGAGAGCAGATCGGGGATATGGGCTCCTAGGGGGGGTTCTTTACAGGCATGGACGGGGACGGGGGTGGAACTGAAGATGGCGGGGTGGGGTGTGGCAGGGCGAAAGCGCGGGCTTTCCTCTGTTTTCCCGCGCGCGGGATGGCTAATCGGCAGGGGAAGGGGGCGGGTCGTCCCGCGACCCGGCTGATCACTTGGAACGTGAGGGGGCTGAATGGGCCGGTCAAGAGATCAAGGGTATTCTCACACCTGAAGGGACTGAAGGCTGATGTAGCAATGTTACAGGAGACCCATTTGAAGGTAGTGGACCAGGTTCGCCTGAGAAGGGGGTGGGTGGGACAGGTGTTCCACTCTGGATTGGACGCAAAGAACCGGGGGGTGGCGATTCTGGTGGGAAAGAGGGTGTCGTTCGTGGCGGAGGAGGTGGTGGCGGATAAGGAGGGTAGGTATGTGATGGTGAAGGGTAAGCTGCAGGGGGAGAAAGTGGTGATGGTCAACGTATATGCCCCGAACTGGGATGACGCGGGTTTTATGAGGCGCCTACTGGGCCTTTTGGTAGGTTTGGTAGGCCGAGGGCGAGGGAGCATTCCTTTTTCTCCCACGTCCATAGAGTGTACTCCAGAATCGATTTCTTCGTGTTGAGCAGGGGGCTGATCCCGAGGGTACGGGAAGCTGAGTACTCGGCCATTGCGATCTCTGATCATGCACCACATTGGGTGGATGTGGAAATGGGGGAGGCGCGGGACCAGCGCCCGCTGTGGCGGCTGGATGTGGGGCTGTTAGCGGACGACGAGGTGTGTAAAAGGGTCCGGAAGAGCATTGAGAGCTATCTGGACTTGAATGACACGGGTGAGGTGCAGGTGGGGATGGTCTGGGAGGCCCTGAAGGCAGTGATCAGGGGAGAGCTGATCTCCATAAGGGCACACAGAGAAAGAAAGGAGAGGCAGGAGAGGGAGAGGCTGGTGGGGGAGCTATTGGAAGTGGATAGGAGATATGCGGAGGCACCAGAGGAGGGGCTGCTGGGAGAACGGCGCAGCCTGCAGGTCAAGTTCGACCTGCTGACCACCAGGAAGGCAGAGACGCAGTGGAGAAGGGCACAGGGCGCGGTCTATGAGTATGGGGAAAAGGCGAGCAGGATGCTGGCACACCAGCTTCGCAAACGAGATGCGGCTAGGGAGATTGGGGGAGTGAAGGAGAGGGGCGGGAAGGTAGTGCAGAAGGGGCAAGAAGTGAATGGGGTCTTCAGGGATTTTTACAAGGAGTTGTATCGGTCTGAGCCGCCGACGAGGAGAGGGGGAATGGAGGACTTCCTAAACAAATTGAGGTTCCCAAGGGTCCAGGAGGGGCTGGTAGAAGGGCTGGGGGCGCCAATAGGGCTAGAGGAGCTAGTCAAGGGAATAGGTCAGATGCAAGCGGGGAAGGCGCCGGGGCCAGATGGGTTCCCGGTGGAATTCTACAAGAAAAATGTGGACTTGGTGGGACCGGTACTGGTACGAGCCTTTAATGAGGCACGAGAGGGGGGGGTTTTGCCCCCGACAATGTCGCAGGCTCTGATCTCCCTGATATTGAAGCGGGATAAAGACCCCGTGCAGTGCGGGTCCTACAGGCCTATCTCGCTTCTGAACGTGGATGCCAAGTTGCTGGCAAAGATCCTGGCAGCTAGAATAGAGGATTGTGTGCCAGGGGTAATCCATGAGGACCAGACGGGGTTCGTGAAGGGGCGGCAGCTCAACACGAACGTGCGGAGATTGCTGAATGTAATTATGATGCCGGCAGTGGAGGGGGAGGCTGAGATAGTGGTAGCGCTGGACGCGGAGAAGGCATTCGATAGGGTGGAGTGGGAGTACCTGTGGGAGACGTTGGAACGGTTTGGGTTTGGGGAAGGGTTTATTAAGTGGGTGAAGTTGCTCTACTCGGCCCCGACGGCGAGTGTAGTGACAAACGGGAGGAGGTCGGAGTATTTCGGGCTCCACCGAGGGACCAGGCAGGGATGTCCCCTATCCCCCCTACTTTTCGCACTGGCGATTGAACCGTTGGCGATGGCACTGAGGGGTTCAGGGGGGTGGAGAGGACTGACTAGGGGAGGGGAGGAACATCGAGTATCGCTGTATGCGGATGATTTACTGCTGTATGTGGCAGACCCAGAAGGGGGAATGCCGGAGATAATGGAACTATTAGCAGAGTTTGGGGACTTTTCGGGGTACAAACTAAATTTGGGCAAAAGCGAGGTTTTTGTGATACACCCGGGGGACCAGGGAGAGGGTATTGGGAGACTCCCCTTCAAGCGAGCAGGAAAGAGCTTTAGGTACTTAGGGGTGCAGGTGGCAAGGAACTGGGGGACCCTCCACAAGTTGAACTTTTCCAGGCTGGTGGAACAGATGGAGGAGGAATTTAAGAGGTGGGACATGGTACCGTTGTCGCTGGCGGGGAGGGTGCAGTCAATCAAAATGACGGTCCTCCCAAGGTTCTTGTTTTTATTTCAGTGCTTGCCCATCTTCCTCCCTAGGGCCTTCTTCAAAAGGGTGACGAGTAGCATCATGAGCTACGTGTGGGCGCACGGCACCCCAAGGGTGAGGAGGGTCTTTTTGGAGCGGAGTAGGGACAGTGGAGGGCTGGCACTACCCAATCTCTCGGGGTATTACTGGGCGGCAAATGTGTCAATGGTGCGCAAGTGGATGATGGAAGGGGAGGGGGCAGCTTGGAAACGAATGGAGAGGGCGTCCTGTGGCAACACAAGCCTGGGGGCCCTAGTAACGGCACCATGGCCGCTCCCCCCCACAAGGTACACCACGAGCCCGGTGGTGGCGGCCACCCTCAAGATATGGGGGCAGTGGAGGCGACACAGGGGGGAAATGGGAGGTCTGTTGGCGGCGCCAATAAGAGGGAACCATAGATTCATCCCGGGGAACATCGACGGGGGATTTCAGAGCTGGTACAGGGTGGGCATACGGCAGCTGAAGGACCTGTTTATAGAGGGGAGGTTTGCGAGCCTGGGAGGGCTGGAGGAGAAGTTTGAGCTCCCCCCGGGAAACATGTTCAGATATTTACAAGTGAAGGCATTTGCTAGGCGGCAGGTGGAGGGGTTCCCCCTGCTCCCCAGTAAGGGGGCGAGTGATAGGGTGCTCTCGGGGGTCTGGGTCGGAGGGGGGAAGATATCAGACATCTACAAGATAATGCAGGAGGCGGAAGAAGCATCAGGGGAGGAGCTGAAAGCCAAGTGGGAAGGGGAGCTGGGAGAGCAGATAGAAAACGGGACGTGGGCGGATGCACTGGAGAAGGTCAATTCTTCCTCCTCGTGTGCGAGGCTGAGCCTCATTCAATTTAAGGTGCTGCATAGAGCTCACATGACGGGGACAAGGATGAGCCGGTTCTTTGGGGGTGAGGACAGGTGTGTCAGATGTCTGGGAAACCCAGCGAACCATGTGCATATGTTCTGGGCATGTCCGGTGCTGGAAGGGTTCTGGAAGGGGGTGGCAAGGACGGTGTCGAAGGTGGTGGGGTCCAGGGTCAAACCAGGATGGGGGCTTGCGATCTTTGGGGTCGGGGTAGAACCGGGGGTACAGGAGGCTAGGGAGGCCGGAATACTGGCCTTTGCGTCCCTAGTGGCTCGACGAAGGATATTAATTCAATGGAAGGACGCGAGGCCTCCAAGCGTTGAAACTTGGATTAACGATATGGCTAGCTATATTCAGCTAGAAAGGATCAAATTTGCCCTGAGAGGGTCGGTACAGGGATTCTCCAGGCGGTGGCAACCTTTCCTTGACTTTTTAGATCAGAGATAGGCGTTCGGGGTCGTGGCAGCAGCAACCCGGGGGGGGGGGGAGTGGAGGGGAGGGGGGGGGGAGGGGAGGGGAGGGGGAGGGGAGGGGGGGGGGAGGGGAGGGGAGGGGAGGAGAGGGGAGGGGGGGAGGGGAGGGGGGGGCAGCAATGGTCGTGGGGGGACATGCACGACGGTAACGCAGGCAAGTCTGCTCGCTGCTCATGTCTGAAACTGTAGGCTGCCTTGTTTGTTAAGTTGTTGCTTGGGGGGGGGGAGGACTGGTGCGCGCGAGAGGGCGGGCGAGGGAGGGATATTTGCCTAGAGGGATTGTGTTGTAAATAATTTAAAAATTAGTAGGGGTAAATGTCTGTATGGAAAAACTCTTTCAATAAAAATTATTTAAAAAAAAAAAAACAACATGGCGGCTGAGTGAGTCGGACTTTCAAAGTCATCAAGAGATTAAACCCGGGATCAGCAATAGCAGCAACTCAATTCTTGTGTTAGAGAGAGACTGAGAGCAGCGAGATGCGAGATGCCACAGAACGAATACATCGAATTACATCGAAAGGGATGTGGCTATCACCTGGACTACCAAGGAAGAAGGAGCGCCGTGAAGCGCATGAGCGCTCTCACAAAGCCAAGAAGATGATCGTTCTGAAGGCCAAATTGTACCACAAACAGCGCCATTCAGAAAAAATACAGATGAAGAAGACCCTCAAAATGCATGAACAGAGAAACACAAAACAGAAGAATGATGAGAGACACCATACGGCGCCATTCCCGCCTATCTGCTCGACAGAGAAGGCCAATCCCGTGCTAAAGTCCTGTCCAACATGATCAAACAAAAGAGAAAGCTGGTAAATGGGAAGTATCTTTGCCAAACGTTCGTGCCCAAGGAGAAACTGAAGTCCTGAAAGTTCTCCACACAGGTAAATGGATGAAGAAAGCTTGGAAGAGAATGGTTACTAAAGTCTGCTTTGTTGGAGATAGATTCACTCGGAAACCTAAATATGAAAGGTTCATCAGACCAATGGTTTTGCGTTTTAACAAGGCCCATGTAACCCATCCAGAGCCAAAGGCCACCTTCTGTTTACCTATACTTGGTATTAAGAAGAACCCATCATCACCTTTATATACAAAATTAGGAGTTATTATTAAAGAGACCATCATTGAAATGAATGTAACTGAGCTTGGCTTAGTTACACAAGGTGGCAATGTTGTCTGGGGTAAATATGCACAAGTAACAAACAACGCAGAAAATGATGGCTGTATTAATGCAGTTCTGCTAGTTTAATAACCAGAGCACAGAACTGTGACATGGACGTTAAATGGACTTGGGGACCTGACCATATTGTGTTGTTCCTCGTGTCTTAATAAAGCTCGTAGTCTCAAATGTGGAGAAGATGCTTTATTGTGAATTTGTTCTCTGTTCAGAGCTTAACTTACGGCTACCTCAAATGCTGCCTGCCTGTGTGTCTGTATCCTGATATCAATTCTGCCTTCCGTGAAGTGTGTCCTCACTTCCTGTCCCAGTGTATTTATAGCTCCCTCTAGTGCTTGCTCAGTTGTATTGCATCTACTCAGATCTACAATCACCACACATATTTGATCTCTGATGCAAGATCCACAAACAAATAAACAGCATTTGTACTTCTGTATTTTTGTTATTTATGAATCGGTTTAAAATAAACCAGTCAGTGCTCAAACAATGCTCCATATCGACAAATGATTTTTGAATTTACTGGCTGGAAATCGCTAATCGATTTAAGTAAAAAATTAAAGCTGCATTTCAGTGACTTGGCATCACAGTCAAAGATGGCTGCAAATTTGCATTACTGTTCTTTCTGCATTCTAAAATTAGTGAAATGGATGTCTTCAAAGCCACACCAGGAACAATGGCTTTGAAAGAAGGTGAATGGGGGCCATCTTAATTCCCATTGGCAAAGTGTTCAGAAAGTCACCTGGGTACGCAACTCAATGCAAACAAACCATTAGACATGACCGTTTGAACAATGGGGCCCTGGCTGAGGGAGGAGTTCCAGACCATGGTCTAACCAAGGTAACTGGAATAAATGATCCATGACTACATTTAGATGACAGGGCAGTTGGAGAGATAAGGTCATGTGGGAAGCCAATCCTATGTGTGTTTAAGCACCTGTTTTCTCTGCAGAACTGGAAAAGGAACTGAGACATTGAAGGGACAAGACCCTGAATGGGGCCGTTCCCCCTTTCACCTCTCCTCCCTCCCTCTCTAGCTGTCTCCCTCTCTATCTATCTCTCTCATACACCCTGGGCGGGATTCTCTGAGCCTCCATGCCAAATTCGCGATTGGAGAATCGCCACCAATCGGGCATGTGCGGTTGACGCGGCGCCTGTCGGGGGCCATTGAAAGAGGCCCCCGCGGCGATTCACCGAGTCCAGCTGGCCGAGTTCCTGGCAGCATGGTTTGCTCATGGTTCCACCCGGCGGGAATTCGGCGTGGTGGGGGCAGGGAGTCATGTGGGGGGGGAGCTTCAGGATGGCCAGGCTACCGATCGGGGGCCACTAATTCATGGACGTGTGCAATCTAGGGGGGGGGGGGGGGGGCTATCTTCTTGGTGCCGATCCGTAGTGTGGGTCGGCCATGTCTCGAGGGGCGGCTGACGCAGGCCGCCGCCGCGCGCAAATGCGGACCCCTGACCGGAAGTGCAGGGCCCCGCATCGGCAGCCGGAACTGCGGGGACTACGCCGGGGCCCTGTTAGCCCCTGAAAATCGGAGAATCACCCTGGACTTTCTCCACGTTTTTTCACGTGCATGGGGACATAGCCCCATTATTGGAAAATCCCGGCCCCTATTTTATTGGCAAGTTTGGAACCTTGTCTGCTGATTTTGCTGAAAACAAAGATTTTAAGAAAAACTCAACCCAACTCTACTGCAGGGCATGCACAGTGGCACAATGGTTGGCACTGCTGCCTTTGTGTCAGGCACCTGGGTTCAATTCCAGCTCTGCGTGACCGTCTGTGCGGAGTCTGCACATTCTCCTCATGTCTATGTAGGTTTCCTCCGAGTGCCCCAGTTTCCTCGCACAGTCCAAAGATACACAGGTTAGGTGGACTGGCCATGCTAAATTGCCCCTTAGTGTCTGGGGATGTGCAGGCTAGGTGGGGTTGCGGGGAATGGGGTGGGGGAGTAGGCATGGGTGGGGTGCTCTTTCAGGGGGTAGGTGCACACTCGATGGTCCGAGTAGCCATCTTCTGCACTGTAGGGATTCTATGATGCTTGAAGCACTGACTCCAGAAGCACAGAGAAATTATCTGTCCACAGCTGTACACCACCTCGATGTCATTACAGCAGGATCACTGAGAAAAAGGAGCAGGACCATCAAATTCAACCTGAAACCAGCCAAGTCATTTACCCTTCTAGTTTTACTGGAGTCTAAATTACCTCAGTAAGAAGTCTTACGACACCAGGTTAAAGTCCAACAGGTTTGTTTCAAACACTAGCTTTCGGAGCACTGCTCCTTCCTCAGATTTATTCACCTCCGAAAGCTAGTCTCTGAAACAAACCTGTTGGACTTTAACCTAGTGTTGTAAGACTTCTTACTGTGCTCACCCCAGTCCAACGCCGGCATCTCCACATCTAAATTACCTCATATTACCTCCCCACTCTTTAATACTGTGGACTTCAATTGTGTGTACAAAAGTAGGAGTGTGTTTTTATTATTATACTTAGAGTAGGATATTGCATCTCTCCTCTTTTCTTTTTAAAAACTCTAGGAATTCTGCCTGATCACAATCGTTTATGTTGTAGCAAGTAAGCACTTAAACACTCATGGAATTGGCAAGTATATCTGTTTTTGACAAAAAAAACTGTTGCAACCAAACAAGGAGAGGAAAAAGAGAAGAACCATTCATGGTGGCAGAATGGTTATCACTGCTGCCTCACAGTGCCAGGGAGCCGGGTTCAATTCCAGCCTCGGGTGACTGTCTGCGTGGAGTTTGTACTTTCTCCCCGTGTCTGTGTGGGTTTATCTGGGTGCTGTGGTTTCCTCCCACAGTCCAAAGATGTACAGGTTAGGTGAATTGGCCATGCTAAATTGCCCCTTAGTGTCCACAAGGTTAGGTGGAGTTACTGGGTTACGAGGGAGAGGGTGGAGGTGTAGGCTTAAGAAGGGTACTCTTACCAAGGGCTGTGTTGTGTTCCATGGTTCCCCTGATAATGAGGACATACACAGACATACATGTGCTGAACCAGAACAAAGATTTATTGTCAAACATGTGGAAAGATAACTAACAGATTCATATACAGGCAAAGTTACTCAAATCCCTAGGGAGTTACTCTTAAGTGCGACTATCCTGTTGCATATCCTACTACCCACCAGCACGTGTGGTTCAGTCATGTGATGCATGTCTGGCGCCACCCGCTGGCCGGATGTCATACCTGTGATTACATATACTGATATGCAGCTTTATAAATTTATACAACTATATACATTTATGTGTTCATGCATATCACCACAGGCTGGTGCAGACCCGATGGGCCGATTGCCTCCTTTTGTAAATTCTATGATTCTATGAACCCCTCCTCATCTGATTGTAACTTTTACTCCTTCTGTAACAAGCATCAGCAGAAAGACCTTATGTAGTTTAGATGATCAATTTGAGCAGGGTGCTCCTAACAAAATATAGAGCATGAATAATGTGTGTGGTGGCAGAAAAAAGCAGAAAACTCTTAGGTGGACAGCCAGTTCACTTACATCTTTAGCTACAGAACATAGGATTCAAACCTCATATGGCTTGCGCATAAAGAAAGATGCCAAGAAAAACACCAGGTTTTTTCTGTTATTACAGAGCATGCCAAGCCACCTAAAATATCTAACAAGGGCTGTGACGCACTCACAAGAAGCATGGAATTCTGGCAACTCCAGGGAAATTTGCATCTTACCTTTCACAGAAGTCGGAAGCCCAAATTATGCATCTATCATGATATTCAGACTGAAGCTTTAGATGCTTTAGGCTTTAATTCACAACTAGTATACTCTCCTGCCCGATGGAAGCAGTCTGAAGGGAGAATAACCCAGGTGGGAGGGGTCTTTGATTATGCTGCCCACTTTCCAAAGGCAGCGGGAGGTGTAGACAGAGTCAATGGATGGGAAGCGGGTTTGCGTGATGAGTCCAGTCGGGCTATATTCACGACTCTCTGTGATTTTTTTTATTTAGAGTAAAAAATTATTTTTTCCAATTAAGGAGCAATTTAGCGTGGCCAATTCCCCTAACTTGCAGATCTTTTGGGTTGTGGGGGTGAAACCCACGCAGACACGGGGAGAATGTGCAAACTCCACACGGACAGTGACCCAGAGCCGGGATTCGAACCCGGGTCCTCAGCGCCGTGAGGCAGCTGTACTAACCAC
This sequence comes from Scyliorhinus canicula, assembly GCF_902713615.1. Classification (NCBI taxonomy): domain Eukaryota; kingdom Metazoa; phylum Chordata; class Chondrichthyes; order Carcharhiniformes; family Scyliorhinidae; genus Scyliorhinus; species Scyliorhinus canicula. Next base: position 144,895,463 of record NC_052153.1, on the reverse strand, counting down.
TGTGCCACCGTGCTGCCCCTCTCTGTGGTTTCTTACGGTCTTGGGCTGAGCAGTTGCCATACCAGACTGTGATGCAGCCAGAGAGGATGCTTTCTATGGTGAATCTGAAAAAATCGGTCAGAGTCAATGTGGACATGTCGAATTTCCTTAGTTTCCTGAAGAAGTCTAGGTGCTTTTGTGCTTTCTTGGCCATTGTTGGTGATGTGCACACTTAGGAATTTGAAGCTGTCAACTATCACTACCTCAGTGTTGCGCCATCCTCATATCCCTTGATTTCCTTAGTATCTAAAAATCTGTTGTTCTCTCATTTTAAATATACTCAACAACTAAATATGCACAGTTCTATGCAGTAGAGAATACCAATGATTTCCTCCCTAATAATACCACAAGGACAGCATTGCCTTTGGATCCTGGCTCTTTATTGGCTCCCCGCTTCAGTGGATAAGCTGCCTACTTTGTTCCCAGCCCTCTTCACCCCAGAAAATTGCTCTGATGCAGGAAGACCTCAGGGACCTGTCCTAAGATGGTTCCTCCATATTTTCCCAACCCAAACCCAGCCTCTAAAACTATCTCCACTGGGGTGGGTAGGTTTTGCACAAAGGCTTCAATCTTCCCATTATGTAGTTGGAAGAAATTTCTGTTCATCCAGCATTGCATGTTGGGCAAGCAGCCTATGACAAGTTAGAGACGTTGGAGAGATTGAGAGCAATGGTATTGAGGTAGTGTTGGGTGTTGCTGATGAACATGTGGAAACTATATGTGGTTTTGGAAGATGATACTGAGGGGCAGCATGTAGAAGTAGGAGGGTGCCAAGGCTAGTTCTTCGGGGACACGAGATTTTGGTGCAAGAGCAGGAAAGGGAAGCCATTGCAGTTGATCCCCTGGCTACAATTAGATATGATGTGGTTCCAGGAGGGAAATAACATGCCAGTGACTGATAGAAATTAGGCTATGGCAGGTGAGGACTTTGAGATCACTAAGGAGGTAGTGATGGGCAAGCTAATGGGGCTAAAGGTAGACAAGTGTCCTGGCCCTGATGGAATGCATCCCAGAGTGCTAAAAGAGATGGCTAGGGAAATTGCAGATGCACTAGTGATGATTTACCAAAATTCACTGGACTCTGGGGTGGTCCCGGTGGATTGGAAATTAGCAAACATGACACCACTGTTTAAAAAAGGAGGTAGGCAGAGAGCAGGAAATTATAGGCCAGTGAGCTTAACTTCGGTAGTAGGGAAGATGCTGGAATCTATCATCAAGGAATAAATAGCAAGGCATCTGGATAGAAATTGTCCCATTGGGCAGACACAGCATGGGTTCATAAAGGGCAGTTCGTGCCTAACTAATTTAGTGGAATTTTTTGAGGACATTACCAGTGCAGTATATAACTGGGAGCCAATGGATGTGGTATATCTGGATTTCCAGAAAGCCTTTGACAAGGTGCCACACAAAATGTTGCTGCATAAGATAAAGAGGCATGGCATTAAGGGTAAAGTAGTAGCATGGATAGAGGATTGGTTAATTAATAGAAAGCAAAGAGTGGGGATTAATGGGTGTTTCTCTGGTTAGCAATCAGTAGCTAGTGGTGTCCCTCAGGGATCCGTGTTGGGCCCACAATTGTTCACAATTTACATAGATGATTTGGAGTAGGGGACCAAGGGCAATGTGTCCAAGTTTGCAGATGACACTAAGATGAGTGGTAAAGCGAAAAGTGCAGAGGATACTGGAAGTCTGCAGAGGGATTTGGATAGGTTAAGTGAATGGGCTAGGGTCTGGCAGATGGAATACAATGTTGACAAATGTGAGGTTATCCATTTTGGTAGGAATAACAGCAAACGGGATTATTATTTAAACGATAAAATATTAAAGCATGCTGCTGTGCAGAGAGACCTGGGTGTGCTAGTGCATGAGTCACAGAAAGTTTGTTTACAGGTGCAACAGGTGATTAAGAAGGCAAATGGAATTTTGTCCTTCATTGCTAGAGGGATGGAGTTTAAGACTAGGGAGGTTGTGCTGCAATGGTATGAGGTGTTAGTGAGGCCACACCTGGAGTATTGTGTTCAGTTTTGGTCTCCTTACTTGAGAAAGGACGTACTGGCACTGGAGGGTGTGCAGACGAGATTCACTAGGTTAATCCCAGAGCTGAAGGGGTTGGATTACGAGGAAAGGTTGAGTAGACTGGGACTGTACTTGTTGGAATTTAGAAGGATGAGGGGGGATCTTATAGAAACATATTAAATTATGAAGGGAATAGATAGGATAGATGCGGGCAGGTTGTTTCCACTGGCGGGTGAAAGCAGAACTAGGGGGCATAGCCTCAAAATAAGGATAAGTAGATTTAGGACTGAGTGTAGGAGGAACTTCTTCACCCAAAGGGTTGTGAATCTATGGAATTCCTTGCCCAGTGAAGCAGTTGAGGCTCCTTCATTAAATGTTTTTAAGGTAAAGATAGATAGTTTTTTGAAGAATAAAGGGATTAAGGGTTATGGTGTTGGGGCCGGAAAGTGGAGCTGAGTCCACAAAAGATCAGCCATGATCTCGTTGAATGGTGGAGCAGGCTCGAGGGGCCAGATGGCCTACTCCTCCTCCTAGTTCTTATGTGATCACAGGGAATGGAGCAGGGGTTGGGTGAAAGCATGTCCCCTAGGTATGGTGCATCCTCCCCAGAAGGGCCAGAGATTGGAGTTTGTGCAACAAGACTGATGGGTGATGGTGTTATAAAAGTTTAGTTGAGAGAGTGAGTAGTTGGTTTGTGTACCCCACAAGTGAATGTGTGAGATCTGTGAAGAGAGTAGCTGTTTGAGTACATGATTGCCATTCTGAGCGTTTGATAGTGAATGGAGCTGAGAAAGAACTTACCCTGACAAATGAGATCATTCAGCCGCTTTTTGCGCTGGTTGTGGGTGGGTGGCAGCCGTGCAGATGTACTGGGCAACCCTCCCCCAGGCCGGAGAGGTAAGGTTTGTGTGCTTTCTCAAGCCATCCCTTGGGTCGAGTGTTATGCGAGGGAGATATTAGGAAATTGTGTCCAGATATGAGACCCTCATGTAGCAGGCAATTTAGTGGTTAAATTGACTGAGGGAAAATACTGCTAGCATGGAGTCAGAGAGATAAGCCCACACCTGGCCGAGTTACATTGTTCCAATCAGACTTAAATGTGTTTGTGGGAATACACAGTGTGTCCCAGATACATTGTTCTTCGGGACACTCCTGTCTGACCAGTTATTCGCCCATTACAGATTCTGATGGTCTCTTTGTCTGTCAACGGGAGGTTAGTTGCATATCAATAGCATGGCTCTGTTCTTTTGTATCAACGGGAGTGGGCCATCAAACAGCCAAGATAACAATAATAGGTTCCTAACTGGGGTTGCAGCCCTGGTGCTGGGGTGGGGGGGGGGGGGGGGGGGGGGAATAGGGGAGCCCCCGGGGGAAGACCCGGTTGGATGTGCTGCCATCAGTGGGGGGGGGGGGGTCGTGCTTAGGCTGGGGGGGTGGGGGGCGGGTCATCCCTAGGCTGGGAGGAAGAAGGTACCCATTCCCAGTGGCCGTCAAGGCCACCGCAGCCCTGAACCTTTACGCCTCACGATCATTCCAGGGCTCAAGTGGGGACTTGTGTGGTATCTCACAAGTTAGTGCCCACACGGATGCACTGTTTGCCCACACAGCGAAATACATAAATTTGGACCAAGCCCACCAAGCTGCCTGGCCACCATTGCCGGAATGCCCCAGGACTAGGGGGTAATAGATGACACGCATGTCACTTTATATGCAGTGGCCATCAGGGAGTGCCCTACATCAACAGGAAGGGGTTCCACTCCCTGAATGTCCAGCTTATGTACGACCACCACCTGAAAATCATGCACCTGCGTGCACACTTCCAAGGGAGAGTGCATGAACAGCTACATCCTGGGGCAGTCGGATATCCCCGGCCTCTTTGAGGATGGCTGGTTAGCTCTTGGGTGACAAGGGGTACCCGCTGAAGACCTGGGCTAATGACCCTAATACGGAGACCGGTGACCAATGTGGAGTCCCGATACAACGAGGCCCATGCAGCCACGTGGGCTGCCACTGAGCAGTGCATTGTGGTCTGTTGTGCCCTCAACAACCTGGCACAGCCAGCGGGGGGATGTGCTGGAAGTGGAGGGGGAGAAACATGTGGCCATTCCAAGGGGGAGGATGAGGAGGCGCCAGGAGGGGCTGGAGCATAGCCTGGGGAAAACCCATAGAACCACCCAGAGAATGGAGGACAGGCGGCAGCGGTGAGGGCCTCATCCTTGCCAGCTTCACATAGGACATGACCTTGTCTGTCATCGCAGTTCCTCCTCCCTTCCCTTCCCCTCTTCCCTTTCCCCCTCCAACCATAACCCCTCTCCCCCCCCCCCCCCCCCCCCCACTCCCCCATCACTGCCCAACCACCCTGTTCCGCCCTCTCATGGTCTGTCTAACATTGCTTCAGGATGATGGAACTGTGTTGGCATTGTCAGCAGGTCACTGCCAAAGGCAGGGGAGTGCTGATAACCCACTGGGAGCTGAGCACTGGTGCTCCTCAATCTATGCCAAGTTTACATGTCTGCTGAGTGCTCACTTACACTCATCACGTGTTGTGCCTGGGTGGGGGCGGGGGCAGGGCGTGGTGTGGTGGGGGGGCGGGGGTGGAATTCAGGACTTCCATGCTTGGAGGGGCTGGGGTAGGGGATTGGTGGTCAGCCCCAATTGCAGAAGAAAATGCCATAGGCGTCATATTTCTTGGTATAAGGTTTTTTAATGCTGTACTTATGTGTCCCCAATTGCCCCTAGCCCATAATGTTGCTCCCCCACCCCTTCCCCTCCTCAGCCCACCATCCTCCCCTTATCGGAACCCCCCCCCCCCCCCCCCACCCCCACTAATGCCCTCACAGAGATCCTTGACTTGCTTTTAGCCTTCCGTGCTGTATTGCTGCTTCTAGGTGTGTCCCAGGATGCATATCAGAGGTGGAGGCAGCCTGCTGCCTACCATGCGCCTTGGCTGCTTGGCGTTCAATGCCATTGGTGGGCGTCCTCTGGGAACCTGGGGTCAGAGAGCCCAGCCCACTTGCCGGCAGCACATACGCCACCATGCATCCTGTTCTGGGTGCTGACTCAGAGACGCGCTGTTGTCGGGGTTGGACGGGGTTACTCAGGGAAGCTGCTGGCCACCATCGCCACTCCGTAGGGTGGCTCTGGGTGATCACCCAGCAACCCGTCCTCCTGGTCAGTAACCATAGGGTCCTCGGGGTCAGCTCAAGACAGAAGGGCAGCTGGATAGAGCCACTGCTGCCCCTTCATCATCTGGCTCTGCCAGCCCTAGTGGCTCCCCAATGTCTGCAGCATGATGTCAATGCCCTTGGAGATGCTCCTCAGTGTCTGGGACAGGTTCTGAAGCACCTCAGCAATGCCCGCCTGCAACTGAGGCATGCTCTGCATCGCTTCATCAAGGTCCACCTGGGACTGGGACACGGGCGGGAACGGTGCCAGGGGACCTATGTCAGCCCACCCGTGTGGTCCGGTGGAGGTCGTTGATCTTCTTACGGCACTGAGTACTAGTCCTCCTGGTGACGCTTCCTAAGGTGGTGGCTGCTGCCACTTCTTCCCAGGTTGCATGGCTGCCCTGTGGCTGACTCTCCGAGCCCCTCGGGGGAACAGGGGGTGGGATTCTGCGGAAATCAGCGGGGCGGGCAACTCCGGTGCAAAGGAGTGGCGTGAACCACTCCGGCGTCGGGCCGCCCCAAGGGTGCGGAATCCTCCGCACCTTCAGGGGCGAGGCCTGCGCCGGAGAGATTTGCGGCACGCCAGCCAGCACAGAAGTGACTTGGCGCCACGCTAACCGGTGCCGAAGGGCCTCCGCCGACCGGCGTGAGTTGCCGCATGCATGGGAGCACCAGCGCGTGCTGGCATCACCCCAGCGCATGCGCAGGGGGGTTCATCTCCACGTCGGCCACCACGGAAGCTGACAGCAGCCGACGTTGAGGAAGAGTGCTCCCACGGCACAGGCCCGCCCGCGAATCAGTGGGCCCCGACCGTGGGCCAGGTCACCATGTGTGCACTCCCCGGGGCCAGATTCCCCCGTACCCCCCCCCCCCCCCCCCGAGGACCCCGGAGGCCGCCCGCAGAGCCAGGTCCCGCCGGTAAGTACCCACTTTAATTCACGCCAGCAGGACCGGCCGAAAACGGGCGGCCACTCGGCACATTGTGGGCCGGAGAATTGCCGGGGGGGGGGGGGCAGCTGCCAGCGGCCGCTGACCGGCGCGGCGGGATTCCCGCCCCTGCCAAATCCCCTGCGCCGGAGAATTCGACAGCCGGCAGGGGCGGGATTCACGCTGCCCCCCGTCGATTCTCCGACCCGGCGGGGGGTCGGAGAATCCCACCCAGGGTATCCCGTCTGGTCTCAACTGCATCCAACAATCTGGTCAGGTGGGATTCCCCAAATCATGGGGCTGGTCTCATCAGTGGCATGGTTAGGAGCTTTGTGGGTTTGCTCTGCGGGATCAGTACAAGTGAAGCTCCTCTTTCTTCGCGGAGAGAAGGGCACGGTCCCAGTAAATCAACCATCACGATTCGTGACGAGAAGCCTGTGCAGCCTCATTAAGTGGACCAATTAACATTTAATACTGGTGACGGCATTGCCGGGTGGAAGGTCGGGAAGATCGCAGCAGTTCCCACTTGCAACCATACTTAGAAACTTTTCAATTAAATCGCACCCTTAGTCTCAAAAGCAGAGAATAACACCCTTAATTTCCAAAACTCGGTGATCGAAATCCTTAAGCTCCTACATTGAGTAATAGAACCCCTAATGCAAAACTTATCTCAGATGGGCTGCAGTTGTGCTGTCCATGCTCCTCCTAGCTGTGCCAGGCAGTGAACAGCCTAAACACTGACCTATCAAAAAAAGGCCAAGAAATGTTCAGGTTTATTTTTCTAAGCAGCGAAGCAGCCCACAATAAAAATCCTAGCAAGTTAAGGTTTTTCCTCAAGTGTTCCCAGGATGTTCTTTGCCCCAACCTGATGTCGGCCAGCCAATTTCTCATCTCAGCAGCTGTCACTCTGCTCAACTTTGCACCCCTTCCAATTTCTTGGCAGTGAGTTCTTGTTCCAACAATTCCAATAAACCTCTGTATAAATTATTCAGTCACAGGAAATATATTGCAACTGTTTGAACCTTTTCCAGATTTGTATGCTTGTTTCCAGTGGTAGGCGCTTTTGCTGGCAAAGGTTCAGGAACCAGCAGGGAAGAGCAATGAACAAAAGCAATCATCTGGAGACTAATGGGAATGGCGGGGGGGGGGGGGGGGGGGGGGGGGACATGCTCAAAGCGTAATGAGTGTGACTTTCTCCTTTAATAATGTCAAGGTTGTCCTTACAGAAAACATTTTGAAAAGCTGTCGCACTCTTCCTAAATCAGAGTTGAGGATAAAATCCGAGGTTAAACCACTTTTGCATTTTTGATTATAGTAGTTAAAGCTGAAAGGGCAAGCTGCCCTTTAATATTTGCATTCAGTCCCCAGTTTTAATAGCTTGCTTTGTGCATTTGAGCATGTTTCGCAAATTGTTAATTTGCCTGAGCACAAAGCAGTGTGAGTGACCGCTATATGAATTGCAGAGACTGCTCCCAAAGGTACTGTATCTACATTGTAGTGCAGAACCTCCCACAATTAGTGCCATGTAGATAGCAAGATAGATTGACAAAATCCAGAAGTTGTGCATCCAGTTATTTGCTTCACCTCCCAAATTGCGTGTCATGAAGTGCAAACACACAGGAAGTTCCACCCTTTTGATTTTAGGTAATCTGCCCAAGTTAAATCAAAGGCTTGGCAGCATCTCATTGTGAAAATATTTTGATCGGGTGCACAACACCCGAAGAATTGCATCACAACGGGTATACTTAACAGACTTTGACAAATGAGAAAAATGGTGCATGGAAGGGTAAAGGAAAATGTAAAGCATGATATGTGGGTAACCTGGCAATTAGTTGGTCATTTCTGACTGTGGTACAACGTAAAACCTTCCTTATAATTACTGCTGGTTTTAAGTGCATCAAAGCATTGACAAAATGTTTCCTCTGCATCCACACAATGGAAACCATTAAACAGCAGATTTAAGTGATTGAATATATGAGGGGATTAGGAAAAGGGATTTTATGACTTTGAAACAAAAGGAAGAAAATCTGTAGGATCTGTAGACTCAGTGACTGCCACAAAATGGCATCAGACTATTTTGAAGCCCAATAAAACATATTTGTGCTAAAGGATTTATTTTCTTCAGCCGGAGTACCAATGGGGTGGAATTCCATCTACTGTCTGAAGTGTTGGCTAGTGCAGACTTGAGAGATGAACAGACACTTCCAACACTGATTAAGGTTCAACTCAGTTTTATTAACTACTTCTAACTAACTAACACACGATGACTGTGGGTCTAAATGATGCTAACTTAAACTAGAGACCTAAGCCTTGTCCGAACCAGTTGTTTCTGTCAGCACGTGGTGTGAGTCTGTGCTGGGCTGGATGAGTTCTTGTTACACTGAGAGGCAGCAAGTGAGAGTGACCGGAAGCGCCACACAGTCCACGGCGGGATCAGTAGAAGAGCTGGTCGGAGGATCCCGTGACTTCCCTGGTACCAGGCGAAGAGCACAGCTGTTGCGGCGCTGAATGGATCCATCTGGTAAGTGGACCAGGAAGGAGCGGGGGGCCACCTGCCTTAGAACGACAGCAGGCACAGACCAGCCACCATCCGGGAGGTGGATGCGAACCTTGTCGTGTGGATGGATGTTGGGAAGGTCAGCAGCCCGTGAGTCGTAGGAAGTTTTCTGCTGCAGTTGAGACATATGCATGTGGTGGAGCACGGGGACATAATCGAGGTTGGGAGTGAGAATCGATGGCACCGTCATCCTGAGGGTACGGTTCATTAGTAGCTGAGCAGGCGACAGGCTGGTGGAGAGCGGGGCGAAGCGATAGGCTAGCAGAGCAAGATGGAAATCTGAGATGGCGTCGGCGGCCTTGCTGAGGAGCCGCTTAAAGATGTGGACCCCCTTTTCCGCCTTCCCATTGGATTGGGGGTATAGGGGACTGGACGTAATGTGCTCAAAGTTGTAGTGTCGGGCGAAGCCGGCTCATTCCTGGCTTGCGAGACAGGGGCCATTGTCTGACATGGCCATCAGCGGAATGCCATGTCAGGCAAATGTCTCCTTACACGCCCTGATCACGGCCGAGGATGTGAGATCGTGCAGCCTGATGACCTCCGGTTAACTGGAGAAGTAGCCGATGATGATGACGTAGTCCCTGCCCAATGCATGGAACAAGTCGATGCCCACTTTGGTCCAAGGAGATGTGACAAGCTTATGGGGCATCAGGGTCTCCCGTGGTTGGGCGGGCTGAAAACGCTGGCAGGTGGAGCAGTTGAGCACCACATTGACGATGTCATCTTTTTTTTAAAATTTAGAATATCCAATTCATTTTTTCCAATTAAGGGGCAATTTAACGTGGCCAATCCACCTAACCTGCACATCTTTGGGTTGTGGGGGTGAAACCCACGCAGACACAGGGAGAACGTGCAAACTCCTCACAGACAGTGACCCAGGGCCGGGATTCGAACCCGGGTCCTCAGCGCCGTAGGCAGCAATGCTAATCACTGTGGACGATGTCATCATTGATGCCCGGCCAGTAGACGGCTTCTCTGGCCCTGCGGCGGAATTTCTCGATCCCTAAATGGCCTTCATGGAGTTGCTCCAACACTAGCTGGCGCATGCTTTGTGGAATGACGATGCGATCCAATTTCAGGAGCACCCCGTCGACAACCGGCAGGTCATGGGGGACGTTGTAAAATTGCGGGCATTGGCCCTTGAGCCACCCATCAGACATTAGGCGCATCACCCGCTGCAGAAGTGGATCAGCCGCTGTCTCGCGGCTAATTTGCATCAGTCGTGCATCCGAAGCGGGCAAATAGGAGGCTGCAAGCTAAACTATTTGGCAAATGAAGCCGTCGTGATCACACGGAGTTGTGATCGACCTTGATAGGGCATTGGCAACAGCAAGGTCCTTGCCAGGGGTATAGATCAGTTGAAAGTCGTACCTGCGCAGCTTGAGTAGGATACGCTGGAGGCGAGGCGTCGTGTCATTCAAGTCCTTTATGATAATATTTACAAGCGGGCGGTGGTCGGTTTCAACCGTGAATTGCGGAAGTTCATAGACGTAGTCGTGGAACTTCACGACTCCAGTGAGAAGGGCGAGACACTCTTTCTCAATTTGCGCATAGCGCTGCTCTGTGGGGGTCATCGCCCGCGACGCATACGCAACGGGGGCCCATGACGAGGCCTCATCCCGTTGCAGGAGCACGGCACAAATCCCCGACTGACTGACATCAGTAGAGATTTTGGTCTCTTTGGTCGGGTCGATAAAGGCCAACACTGAGGCCGTGGAAAGCTTGGCCTTCAGCTCCTGCCATTCACGCTCGTGAGCAGGGAGCCATCGGAAATCTGTGGTTTTGCAAATCAGGGGCGAAATTCTCCCCTACCCGGCAGGGCGGGGGGCCCCGGCGTAGCGGAGTGGCGCCAACCACTCCGCCGTCGGGCCTCCACAAAGGTGCGGAATTCTCCGTACCTTTAGGGGCTAGGCCCGCGCCGGAATTCTCCACATTTTTAGGGGCTAGGCCCGCGCCGGAGTGGTTCCCGCTCCGCCGACTGGCGCCAACGGCCTTTGGCGCTACGCCGATCGGCGTCGGAGCTGGCCGAAAGGCCTTCGCCGGTCGGCGTGAGACCACGCATGCGTCGGAGCGTCAGCGGTCGCTGACGTCACCACCGGGGCATGTGCGGTGGAGGGGGTCTCTTCCGCCTCCGCCATGGTGGAGGCCGTGGCCGCGGTGGAAGAAAAAGAGTGCCCCCACGGCACTGGCCCGCCCGCCGATCGGTGGGCACCGATCGCAGGCCAGGCCACCGTGGGGGCACCCCCTGGGGTCCGATCGCCCCGCGCCCCCCCCCCCCCCAGGATCCCGGGGGCCCGCTCGCGCCGCCAAACCCGCCAGCACAGAGGTGGTTTAAACCACACTGGCGGGAGAGGCCTAACAGCGGCGGAACTTCGGCCCATCACCGTCCGGAGAATCGCCGTGGGGGGCCCGCCGACTGGCGGGGCATGTTTCCCGTCCCTGCTGATTCCTGGGTGGCGGAGAATTCCGGCCACGGCGGGTGCGGGATTTACGCCAGCCCCGGGCCATTCCCCGACCCTGCAGGGGGTCGGAGAATTCCGCCCCAGGTCTCTGAGTGCTGTCGTGTGTGCGGCGAGATTCGGGATGTACTTCTCGAGGAATTTCACTATACCCAGGAACCGGAGGACTGTTTTCTTGCCCTCGGGCGACTTCATGGACGTGATTGCTGCAATCTTGTCTTCGTCCGGACACACCCCCTGGTGGGAGATGTGATCGCACAGAAACTTGATACTCGACTGGCCGAAGGAGCATTTGGCCCTATTGAGGCGGAGGCCGTGTTCGTGGACGCGCCTGAAAACGCGCTTAAGGCGGGCAATGTTTTCCTGCGGGGTGGTTGACCAGATAATAATGTCGTCGACATATACCCGGACGCCGTCCATCCCCTCCATCATCTGCTCCATGATCTGATGGAAAACCTCGGATGCAGAAATTATGCCTAATGGCATCCGGTCGAGGCAGAACCTGCCAAAGGGTGTGTTGAACGTATACAGCTTCCTGCTTGACTCATCTAGTTGGATCTGCCAGAAACCCTTCGAGGCATCCAGTTTTGAGAATAGTTTGGCGTGGGCCATCTCGGACGTGAGCTCCTCATGTTTCGGAATCAGGTAGTGCTCCCGAATGATATTCTGATTCAGATCTTCAGGATCAATACAGATCCGCAGCTCGCCGGACGGCTTCTTGACACAGACCATGGAGCTTACCCAGTCTGTGGGTTCCGTGACCCTAGAAATGACTCCTTGGTCCTGGAGCTGTTGCATGAGGCGGTTCTTGAGGGGCGCTGGGACTCTGCGAGGTGCGTGAACGACAGGCGTGGCGTTGGGCTTGAGTAAGATTTTGTACGTGTAAGGGAGCGTGCCCATGCCTTCGAAAACATCATGGTATTGCTGGATGATGGAGTCGATTTGCGCCCTGAAGTCTGTGTCAGAGGATGCAGAAACATCGCTTGAAGAGAGAGAGTACTCTCTGCACTAAGTGGAGCAGCTTGCATGCCTGCGCACCAAGCAAGGAGGCTTTTGAGGCAGCAACAATCTCGAACGGAGAATGACTGTGTGAGCACGATGGGTCACCTCAAGGCGGCAGGAGCCACTGGCGGCGATGGCATTGCCATTATAGTCCAGCAATTTACACGCAGATGGCAGGACAGCAGGCTGTACGCAGAGCTTGCGAAAAGCAGACGACGCAATGAGATTGGCAGAAGCGCCAGTGTCCAGGCGGAACCTGACATGGGGACCGGTTGACCGTAAGGGTGGCACACCACTCATCATCCTGGCTGACGCTGTGGACGTGGACGGGTTCAGTGCCACGCTTGGGGGACATCCTGTTCATAGTAACGATGCCGATTTGGAACGGGACCTGTGGGTCATTGCAGGCACAGTCGGAATCAAGGTCTAGAGTAGGTTCATTGATGGCAGGCTGGATAGGCCTGACGTCTCTGTGGGGCTGGGTAGACCTTCGAAAAGCAGCAGGCAGGGAAGATCTGCACATTGTAGTGTAGTGGCCTCGTTTGCCACACTGCAGGCAGCGTCGGGACTTCGTGGGATATTGCTGCTTTAAGTGGGTGGAGCCGCAGTTGCCACACGCCAGAGCGTCAGGACGTCCGTCGCGCCAAAGCGCATGCGCGGGGCGATCCAACGTGGCACGCACCTGCATGAAGCGGTCGGTGACATCAGCACGCTCGCTGCGTGTAAGCGCGGGACTCTGCGAAAAGCGTGTGAAATGGTCGCCATCGTTCAGATCCAGCCTGAAAAGATTTAATCATTTGGACCGATTCTGCCTCGTAAGGGGCTTGCCGCACCGTTTCAGCAGCCTGGATGCAGGAGTAGCGCGTGGAGGCATGTTCATGAAGTACACAGGTCTCAATGGCCGTGGAGAGAGTGAGCTGCTTTACTTTTAGTAGCTGCTGGCGCAGGGGCTCAGATTGAACACCAAAAACAATCGGGTCATGGAGCATGGAGTCAGAGGTGGACCCGTAGTTGCAGAATTGCGCAAGGACACGGAGGTGGGTAATGAAGGACTGGAAAGGCTCGTCCTTACCCTGAATTCGCTGCTGAAACATGTATCTCTCGAAGCTCTCTTTGACCTCGACCGCGCAGTGGCTGTCGAACTTTAGAATTACGGTCTTGAACTTCGATTTGTCCTCCCCTCATCGAAGGTGAGCGAGTTGAAAATGTGCAGAGCGTGGTCCCCGGCCGTGAAGAGGAAGAGAGCAATCTTCCGTGCGTCCGAGGCAGCTTTCAGGTCCCTGGCCTCGAGGTACAGCTGGAAACGCTGTTTGAAAAGTTTCCAGTTCGAGCACAGATTCCCGGCAATGCGGAGTGGCGGCGGCGGGTGAACGGAGTCCATTCTGTAGGATGCCGCGAGACTGGTGGAAGGCAGATCACTGAAAGGTAGGTCTCAGAAGTGCTAGCATCCCTCAACTCCTGGTACCATGAAGTGTTGGCTGTGTAGACTTGAGAGATGAACAGACACTTCTAACACTGATGAAGATTCAACTCAATTTTATTAACTACTTCTAACTAACTAACACACGATGACTGTGGGTCTAAATTATGCTAACTTAATCTAGAGACCTAAGCTTTGTCTGAACAAGTTGATTCTCTCAGCACGTGGTGTGAGTCTGTGCTGGGCTGGATGAGTTCTTGTCCTACTGAGAGGCAGCACCCAGAATGAGCGGGAACCGTGGTGCCCTCTGCCTTTATAGTGTGTGTATTCTAACTGGTGATTGGCTGCGATGTTTGTACATGTTGATTGGTCCCTCTGTGTGTCCATCAGTGTGTGTCTGCACCATGATTTACTGGTGTATATTATAGTAAGAAGTCTTACAACACCAGGTTAAAGTCCAACAGGTTTGTTTCAAACACAAGCTTTCGGAGCACTGCTCCTTCCTCAGGTGAATAAAGAGATATGTTCCAGAAACATATATATAGACAAAGTCAAAGATGCCAGACAATGCTTGGAATGCGAGCATTTGCGGGTAATCAAAGCTTTACAGATCCAGAGGTAGGTGTAATCCCAGGTTAAAGAGGTGTGAATTGTCTCAAGCCAGGACAGTTGGTAAGATTTTGCAAGTCCAGGCCAGATGGTGGGGGATGAATGTAATGTGACATGAATCCAAGATCCCGGTTGAGGCCACACTCATGTGTGCGGAACTTAGCTATAAGTTTCTGCTCGGCAATTCTGCGTTGTTGAGTGTCCTGAAGGCCGCCTTGGAGAATGCTTACCCGAGATCAGAGGCTGAATGCCCTTGACTGCTGAAGTGTTCCCCGACTGGAAGGGAACATTCCTGCCTGGTGATTGTTGCACGATGCCCATTCATCCGTTGTCGCAGCGTCTCCATGGTCTCGCCAATGTACCACGCTTCGGGACATCATTTCCTGCTGCGTATGAGGTAGACAACATTGACCGAGTCGCACGAGTATGTACCGCATACCTGGTGGGTGGTGTTCTCACGTGTAATGGTGGTATCCCCCATTACATATCACCTGGCATACCCCATCCGCGCCGGGTGCATGCGTCATTGAATCGTGCCTAATATGTCATATAAACTTTGCCCGGTCCAATCAAAATGCCTCACGGAAGTCATCAAATTTAAGTGTCTTCCCTTTAAATGCATGTTGATTGCTGTTTACTGAGCTACAATTGTAATGGCAATCCTCCAGGTTGCCCAAAATTAATTTTGTATTTTGCAAGGGAGTGAGAAAGATCTAATGGGTTTGAGGCCTTTGTGTCTAATTGTTGCTCTTTTCGAAAAAATAGCCTGCTTCCAATCTACTGGCACCTCCCCAGTATCTACCAGTTCCATAGAATGATTATCAATGCCTCACAAGCTGAGCACTAAGAAGAATTTGTTTGATCATCAAATACGCCGGCCTGCTCTAACATCAAATACAAGCAGCCATATAATTGAATAACAACCGACAGTTCCTGGTCTGTTCTTTGAATTACATGTACCAATGCAAGATTGCTGAAAGACTTTGAAAACTGTTTTGAAATGTGCAAGAAGAAATTCCAAATTTTTGTTTACTGACTTCATGCACTGACAGAAACAACTTATATAACATCTTGCACATTGCAATATGTTCCAAGATGCTTCACAGAAGCATTACCAAATAATATTTAACACAAGTCACATAGGAAGGTATGAGAACAGGTGACAAAAGCCTGATCAAAGCATTAGGTTTTGAGTTAGGTCTTATGAATTATTTTAAAGAAGGAAAGAGAGACATAGAAATAGGCTTGTAGGACTGGAGGATGTTACCGGGATACAGAAAGGTGAGGCCATGGATGGACGAGAATTTTAAAATCGTGGCATTGCTGGACTGGGAGCCAGTGTGTGGGATTTTCCTGCCCCATGCCAGGCATGTTGTCCGTCGGGGGTGGTGGGGGGGCACATAAAATATGATGGGTGGCTAGCCCACCACCCCCGACTCATTCACCAAAATATGGTGGATGTGTAAAGTGCCCACTACACCACTCGCCCTTAGGTCTATTGAGGTCCTTAACTGCCCAGTTAAGGGGAAGGTAAGGGCCTAATTCCAAGTCCACTGCCATAATACACTGGACAGTGGAAGGCTGGCAAGAGTGGTCAGGCCTTTTTTCACCAAAGTTAGTGAAAGAGTGAGAAGCAAAGGGGTGCCTTCTTCAGGAGGTGCTTGTTAAGGCCCACAACAGTGAGATATCATTGTTAAATTCAGTCAGTTTGAAAAACCTCAGCCCAATGTTACTCAGCATATCAAATTCAACTTGTGATACTAATTTCTTGCAGTACCTTTCTATTTCTGCATCTTATCTGACTTTCAAATAACTGGAACCTTTTTTTTCCTTTTGCAGAAAGTAGACACCGCTGGCACGGCAAGCATTTGTTGTCCATCCCTAATTGCCTTAAAGAAGTGGTGGCAAGCCACCTTCTTAAACCAGTGCATTCCATGTGGTTCCAAGCCAGGATTATGTGGCTTGGAGTGGAACTTGCAGGTATTGGGGCTCCCAAGCAACTTCTGTCTTTATCCTTCCAGCGGTCATGCGCTTAGAAAATGGTGTGATGAAAAGCCTTAAATTGTAAATATTCTTGAAATGTCATTAAGAAGTCTTTAAGTTGATATCTCTTTCAGTGCCAAAATACCGTAATGTAGCTTTATGAAGGAGCATGTGGCGTGATAGCTGGGGCATGTTTGCCCGTTTGGACTACAGTAAGTCTTGCATTAGCAGTAAACAAAACCCCAAAGTGGAATGCTGATTGGCTAGAGGGATGCCCAGAGAACTAGAATTTTTGTAAAGTGTGCAAGTTAAGGTTAGTTTGTTTTAGGGAAGCCATCACTTTGATTGGTCAAGAATTGTAAATATTAGCTGCAAGCTAAGGTTAGGTTGTGGTAGTGAAGCCAGAAGCATTCTTTCTGTTAGTCAACAATTGCAATCATTTGAGTAGAAGTTATTCGATATGTTGATACGTGCACAGCATGAGCCGTTGCAAACACTGCCGGCGATAAGGGTTTAAAAAAGGGGAACGTCACTCAGTTCTTGGCACTTGTGGCAGCACGGTGGCTCAGTAGGTTAGCCCTGCTGCCTCACGGCGCTGAGGTCCCAGGTTCGATCCCGGCTTTGGGTCGCTGTCTGTGTGGAGTTTGCACATTCTCCCCGTGTTTGCGTGGGTTTCGCCCCCACAACCCAAAGATGTGCAGGGTAGGTGGATTGAACACGCTAAATTGCCCCTTAATTGGAAAAGAATGAATTGGATACACTAAAAAAATTTTAAAAAGAAAAAAAAGGTCTTGGCACTTGTCAGTGGATGATAGTTGTGTCAGGGCAATTGTTGAGGGGACTCCTTCCAAGAGAGAAAGTTAAGGGGTACTAGTAGGGCACTTGCGAGTAAATAAGACAGTGTCAGTGGATGGGTAATTGTCATAGGGGATTGCCCTAAGAATCCATATGTGACTTAATTGATTTCCAGAGGTGAACAACATAATTGTTGCAGGTTTGGGATTTACCATCAGAAAATCCAGGTCATTAAGGGAGGCAGTGGCATAGTAATATTATCACTGGACTAATAATTTACTGCTAATGCAAGACTTACTGGAGTCCAAACGTACAAACATGCCCCAGCTATCACTCTACATACTCCTTCATAAAGCTATATTACGGTATTTTGGCACTGAAAGGGTAATACTCTGTGGACCCCTGGCTTCAAATCCCAGCACAGCAGAAAGTGGAATTTGAATTCAATAAGGATCTGGAATTAAAAAGTCTTATGGTGACCATAAAACCATTGGCAATTGTCATAAATGCCATTTGGTTCACTAATGTCCTTCAGAGAAGGTTTACAGCTGCCCTTAGCTGGTCTGGCTACATGTGACTCCAGATCCACACCAATGTGGTTGAATCTATTAGGAAAACAAAAGAAGTTTTACAGTATATATTTTTATGGGTAAACATTGTGAAAATGATACTGGGCGCGATTCTCTGCAAATGCGGCGAGTTGTAAAGGCTGCCGTGAAACTGGCCATGTTTCACGGCAGCCTCCGCGCCCCCTCCCAGGACCCGATTCTCCCCCCTGGGAGGGGCTAGCAGCGGGGCCCCGTGAAGCACGGCATCGCGGGCTTAGCGACCGTCGCTAAGTCCGCGCGCCAAGCATCACGCCGGCTGACGCGCACGATGACGTCATCACACAGACGCGTCAAACCCGCGCATGCGCGGGCCGTCATGCCTCTCAGCCGCCCTGCGGTCTGATCCTGCGGGGCGGCGGAAGAACAAATAGTGCGCGGGTATCAGACCCGCTGCCCACGATCGGTGCCCACCGATCGCAGGCCCATGCCACCCTTGGCACGGCCGTAGTGCGGCCGTGCCAATCGGTGCCATGGTTGTCCGGGACGGGCACTTTGCGGCCGTTTTCACGAACGTGAGAACAGGTGTGATCGCGTTCGTGAAAACGGCCGTAAAGGCCTGGGAACTCGGCCCATCGGCCTGGGGAGAATCGCTGTTCACCGTAAAAAACGGCGAGCAGCGATTCGTGTCGTGGGGCTGCCGTGGGGGGGGGGGGGGGGGGGGGAGAGAATAGCGGGAGGGCGTGAAAATTGTCGGGAAGACCCTCCCGCTATTCTCCAACCCGTCATGGACAGCAGAGAATCGCGCCCACTGTTCTAGGTAAAAGTTTTATAGTAATGGGCCCATAACCTCCTTGTTCCCTAGTGTGGCATTTAGAGGGTACCCCACTGTTGCAGTGGGAATCTCTCCAGGATGTTCCCACGTATGTGTTTACCCAGAAATTGCCCAGAAGCGCTAACTTCCTCTGGACTATTGCACTTGGTTGCGAACCATCTGTCAGAAGTGATATAATCGCTAACTTCGGATGGTTCTGCCAGTTTTATCCTGATCGTTACTCTGAAAGAGTTCGAGGGAAAATAAACACTTTGAACTCCAGAGCAACTATTTAAGAAAACCCAGACCCAGCCTCGCACAAGGCAGCCCCACACACATGACCTCCCAGGGGACCCACCACACAACCCCAGTCTCCTCTCCCCTACCCCCAACTCCCAACCAGAGTCTGCAACCCAGCCCGACTCCCCCCACTGACCCCCCAACTCCCATCTTCACCCCCCACAAAATGATCCAACCCTCATTCCCAGGGTAACCTTGTAAGACACCCCCTCACAAACTGACACCACCCCTCCCAGACCCCCCCCCCCCCCCCCCCCCCCCCCCCCGGGTCCAGTCCGACACCAACCCCCTGACTGATCCCTGCCCACCCCCGGACTTACGGATTTACCCTTCCCCTCCCGGACTGACCCCCTCCTTCTGGTCCAACCTCTCACTCTCCTGGGCGGAACCCACCCTCCCCCAGACTGAACCCCTTCCCCGGCCTGACCCCTCCTCCCCTCATTCCAGTCTGCCCCAAATTCCCCCCCATCTGGTTCAACTCCCACCCCCCCTCCCGGATTCACCGCCTTGCTCCCCTGGACCGACTCCCCCACTCCCGTCCGACCCCCCCCACTCCCGTCCGATACCCCTCCCCTCTCTGGTCCGCCTCCATCCCAGCTTCTGTCTCTCCGGTCGACAAGCCTGAGAGTGGACAATTGGACAAGTCCGGGGCTTTGGAATCCCAACATGGCTAAATCCACATGGAGTGGAAATCCATCAGAGATTGCGACTCTGAGGAAGTTATAGACTAATGTTTCTGTGTCTGGAAGGGACCAATAGTTAGATTCATGCTGGACAAAGGTGTTTGTGTGTGTGTGGGTTGGTTAAGTTACAACTGTGACAGACAGAGCTACGGCACGAAGAATAAACATACTTCCTAGGCAACTAGAGGCCATTGTAAGGGAAAACTTTCCTTTGTTCTTAAGTTTTAACTGGAAGTCAGGGCAGTTGGTGCAGCGAGTCCACCGGAAAGGGAGTCTCTCCCACAGCTCTGCCATGGGGGAAAAGAGTGCCCCCATGGCACAGGCCCGCCTGCCGATCGGTGGGCCCCGATCAAGGGCCAGGCCGCCGTGGGGGCACCCCCCGGGGCCAGATCACCCCGCACCCCCCCCAGGACCCAGAGCCCGCCCGCGCTGCCTCGTCCCGCCGGTAAGGTAGGTGGTTCGATTCGTGCCGGCGGGTCCAGCATGACAGCGGTGGGACTTCGGCCCATCACGGGCCAGAGAATTGCCGGCGGGGGGAGCCCGCCGACAGGCGCGGCACGATTCCCGCCCCCACCAAATCTCTGGTGCCGGAGACTTCAGGAGACGGCAGGGCGGGATTCACGCCGGACCCCAGCGATTCTCCGACCCGGCGGGGGGTCCGAGAATCATGCCCCAGGGCTGGAATTTTCCACTCCAACCAGTTGTGCACCCAATGGCAGCAAATGACAGTGGGAAGTTATGGTCCCAAACGTCATGGAGGGATAATGGCTCATCTATGTTCCCCCAGGAAATCTTACGTCCTGCCAGAATGAGTTTACAGAAGTCCAACAACGACCGGACCAACATACCATTGAGATTGTGGGGACGAATCTGGTACACAGGGAGGAAGTTGCATGTCAACTGGGAAGAGGAGGGGGGATGGTACTGGGGGTGCTGGGACTTGAAGTGGGGGAAGAGCAGTCAGACGGGGGTGGGTGCTGGAAAACAAGGGGGAGAGGACCAGGGAGGTGTGTGGGTTGGCCAGATTGGTCCTCCTCCCACTTCCATTTAACATCTCCTATCGGGGCTCCCTCACAGTCCATCAGCTCCTTGTAAATCTCGGACATCTCCCCTCCCCTGCTCCCTTCCTCGACAACACTTTATCCTGCAGCACCTGCCTCCTCACAAAATCCCAGACCTGGAAGTACCTAAAACCATCCCCCTGGGCAGCTCATAGTCCTCCCCCAGGTCCTCCAGTTTTGCAAAGCTGCCCCCTATTATGATATCCCCAAACCGCTCAATCCCTGCCTACCACTACTCCCAAATCCTTGCATCCAGCACCACCTGATGTGTTGGGTACTCTGGATCTGTGGAGACTGTGTTTACCTCAGCAGTAACATAGACAGGCTACCAACACTTGTAATAGTACAACTCTATTTTATTTAACTAAGAGCTGTTAAACATACTTGCACCGTGGGTCGACACTATGTTAGATTAACTGAAGACCTATACCTATCCTGACCAGCACATGGTGGAGGTTTGTGCTACAGACTGCGGGCTTTGTCCGTCTCAGAGGCTACATCCTGAATGAGCGGGAAAATTAGTGCCCTCTGGTTTTATAGTGTGTCAGTCAGTGTGTGGCTCTGCACCATCATATACTGATGTGTATATTATGACACCACCCACCACCCCCCAGTACAAACCTATGGTTATCACAAATCGATGCGCATGCCAGGGCACCCGCCATCCTCATGTGCTGCCTCCACTGTCCTCATACCATCAAGGCCGACACGATTACTGGGCTCACGGAGGGCCTGGCCGGCGAGAACGGCAGAGGCACTGCCAATAATGCCCCTAAACCCGTTCCTCTGCAAGAAGCCACCTTCATCCGGCCCAATACCGACCCCTCCCCCACTTCTTCCGATTTCCTGACCATAGCGATGTTAGCGCCCAGCAGTAAATATATTCAGCAATTCCAATACTCCCCCTCCTCACCCCCACTTCAAGAAAACCCTCTTGAGCCCCCGCGGGTCTTCCCCGGCCACACAAACCACAACATCAACGCATTAACTTTTTTAAAGAATGACTTCGGGACAAAGATCGTGAGATTCTGAAATATAAACAAGAACCTTGGCAGCACCATCATCTTCCCTGTCTGCACCAATCAACCACAATGGCAGCCCGCCTCTTAATATCCCCATTCATCTGCTCCACCAACCGAGACAAATTTAACTGATGCAGCTGCACCGAACTCCGCGCCACCTGGATGCCCAGGTAACCGAAACTCGCCACTATCACCTTGAACAGCAGTTCCCCAATCTCCTCTCCTGGTCTCAATCGGGATCATCTCGCTCTTTCCGATGTTCAACGTGTATCCGGAGAACCGACCAAAGTCCTCCAAACACCCCATAGTACTGCCAATGCCCCCAGTGTGTCCGAAATGGGTAGCATGGTAGCACAGTGGCTAGCACTTTTGCTTCACGGCGCAGGGTCCCAGGTTCGATTCCCAGCTTGTGTCACTGCGGAGTCTTCACGTTCTCCCTGTGTCTGCATGGGTTTCCTCCGGGTGCTCCAGTTTCCTCCCACAAGTGCCAAAAGAACAGGCACTGGTATATGGGGACTAGAGGCTTTTCACAGTAACTTCATTGCACTGTTAATGTAAGCCTACTTGTGACAATAAAGATTATTATAAAAAATACATAACAGGTCATCCGTATACAGCCTCTTAGCAACTACATTTAACAACGATATCGGAAGGTTGGATCCACACTGCTCCAGATGCTTATCTTTCTTCAGTATCAGGGAGGTAGATGGCTCCAATAGTGTAGGGGGGAGCTCCCCCCTCTCCCTAGCTCATTATATGCTCTCAGCAGCAGTGGCCCAAGATTCCCCCAAACATTTTATAAAACTCCACCGGGAACCCATCCGGGCCCGGGGCCTTCCCTGCCTGCATCGGCCCCATACTCTCCATCACCTCCCTCAACCCAATGGGAGCCCCCAATCCCTGCATCAGCTCCTCATCCACCCTGGGAAACCCACCTAGAAACCGCCACATTGCCTCACACCCCGGCCGGGGCTGCGACTCGCATAACCTCCTATAAAACTCATCAAACATCACATTCACCCCCATCGGGTCCAGCATCACCCTTCCCGTCCCCCCATCCCTGGGAAAGGAAATGTCCCTCCTATCCCCACTGCCAGGAGGAGAGTATCCAGTGAGGTGTTACTGAACCTTGGGGGCTAATGCCTGCTGCTTCCTGGAGGACACCTCAGCATTGCAGAATCCTGTTGCAAAGCATGAATGAATTTAAATACAGCACACGGACATGACAGAGGAGCTTATGACTTCCTGCCCACCAGGCCAGGTGATTCAGCATCAAACTTCTGGCTGCTAATTAAGGAGGTGAGTAGTGTAGATTTGTGTGATCACCCACTCTGCTCTCTGGCGGGAGTCCCTCTGGATTCCGGCAACCACCATCAGATATAGGCTATCTGCAAAAAATCCCAGCCCAGGTTCAAGATACCAAGGGCGGGATTCTCCGACCCCCTGCCGGGTCGGAGAATCGCTGGGGGTCGGCGTGACTCAAAGTTGCCCCGGGCTGCCCGAATTCTCTGGCCCGCGATGAGCTGAAGTCCCTCCCGTTTTTTGCCAGTACCGCTGGCGTAAATTGGAGTAGGTCCCTCACCGGCGAGACCTGGCGGCGCGGGCGGCCTCCGGTGTTTTGGGGGGGGGGGGGGCGCGGGGAGGATCTGGCCCCAGGAGGTGCACCCACGGTGGCCAGGCCCGCGATTGGGGCCCACCGATCCGCCGGCGGGCCTGTGCCGTGGGGGCACTCTATTGTTCCGCACCGGCGGCTACAGCAGTCCACCATTGCTAATGCGGAAACAAAGCCCTCTGTGCATGCGTGGGGATGACGCCAGCACATGCTGGCACTCCCACGCATGCGTCAGCTCGCGCCGGCCGGCAGAGGCCCTACGGTGCCAGTTGGTGTGACGCTAAGCCCCTTTCCCGCTGGCCAACAGTGTGTAAACGACTCCGGGGTGGGCCTTGCTCCTGAAGGTGCGGAGGATCCCTCACCTTTGGGGCGGCCTGACGCCGGAGCAGTTCACGCCACTCCATGCCCGCCATGCTGATTACAGCAGAATCCCGCTCCAAGTAGAGAAGATTCCAGAAGTCTCAGAATCCATGGGAGAGACAATTTAGTGCGCCAAGCCTCAATTTGTGCAATGTTAAGTATTAATCTTAGGGCAGCACGGTGGCGCAGTGAGTAGCACTGCAGCCTCATGGCGCTGAGGTCCCAGGTTCGATCCTGGCTCTGGGTCACTGTCCATGTGGAGTTTGAACATTCTCTCCGTGTTTGCGTGGGTTTCGCCCCCACAACCCAAAGATGTGCAGGGTAGGTGGATTGGCCATGCTAAATTGCCCCTTAATTGGAAAAATGAATTGGGTACTCTAAAAAAATTTTTTATAGTATTAATCTTAGTTATCCAAACACATTATTAATTTGCATTCTAATGATTGTCCTTTTGACCAATTGGGTTAGTCCCCAAGAATAATTTTCTTACAGGTCCAAATCCCAACAGTCTGTTTCTTTCATTAAGCGCTATCTTATCTTTCAAGATAGGAACTAGTCTTATAATGTAAATTTAAGGAATATTAGTCTCAGACATGTGACCAACCTGCAGCCTGTACGTCAGTAGTTGAATATGAATCATCAAACTAGGATGTGTTGTGATGATTTGCTACTGGACGCCCCCATTAAGATTTCCATATCACAAAAGTTTCAAATGTAAGTTGCAACTTACATATCTGTTAGGCTAATGCCGGGTCATGAATGTGAAAGATGTAAAGATTAACATTAAAGCATTGGAAAGAACAGCAAGATAGGATTATCAGTTTCTCACAGTGCACTTTGGAATGTGCATACATGGGACAGATACTTTCTATAATAATAGCTTTAATGGATTGCTTGGTAGCATATTGCCTTGACTTCTTATCGCAGGTCTTCCATCTCTCCCCACATTTGCAGCATAATCCACAGAGTACTGCAGAGAGCAATCATCCTCCTGTCTGTAGGCTTCTGCCAAATGTTTCAGACAACTTTACTCTGAGGAGTGGCCCCTCAAGTTGCATGTTTAGCAGCCCAGCCTTGCCTCACTGCTTGTGTCAGTATTTCAGAGGCACCATCTCTGATTTAAGCAACATTTCACAAGTGAGCAATGGTGTGAGTCTTTAACCCCCTTCCATTCATATGAAATAGAAGTTTTGTTCAATTATTTATTGGCTCAAGTTTCGATTATTTTATTTGTAAGTCATGAGGGAAAACCTTAGATAAGCAGTTTTCTTTGGCATGAACACCAATCCTTTAATAACCCACTGAGGCTGCTTTTTAATGAGAATTTGTCTTACAAATTGCAGGTCTAAAACATTCTGCTTTACAGCACAAAACACAAACAAATGATTTCAAGGCATTGAAAGATTCTCAATTATGCAAGGAGATAAATCCTACATTTACTGTGTTTATAACCTTGCAATTTGTCATTTTAATATCAGGGAAACATCATAAACAATTTGGTTGTATGATAAGCTTTCATATCAATCTATGATCTGTCATCTCGGTTTTTATTTTCATTTTGCTATGAATATATTAACAACTGACTGGAATCCGCCACCAAAGAAACTATTCTTCACGAGAAACAGCTGCAGCAGCAATTCAAATTCCACTCTGTGTGCGAGCTCCCCCAGGCTCCACTAGTATATCTCATTACCGTGGATCCAATAATTCACAGCTAGTCAGCCAGACATCGCATTGCATTCCCACTCTGCTCTTATATCTCACATATCAGAGTCGTTATAAAATCAGAAGCTGAAAATCACTGCAGCAGTAACAGTCGATGATTACTGAATGTATCCTATGGCATTCCTTTGTCCACTGTTTTCATGGAGGTTTTAGCCATCCACGACAATTGAGTTATTGAATCTCCTAAAAGGCTTGGTCAGAGGAATACATGGCCATTAATACTGTCCATGGTAACTTGTGGCACCATAAGTCATATTACAATGATAAGGTGACTGCATGATACCTCAAGCATTTTTTTCTGCTCGATCATGCCATCCGTAGTCGCATGCATGTCACCGTCATACCTGTTTGTATGAGACTGGAATACAGGTGGGATTTTCCATCAGCCAATGGCAGAATCAGGATTGGGCAAAGAATCAGTTCCGATGCTGGTATCGTGGTGGGCGCCAGTTTCCCGCCAAATCGCAATTCCTCGTCACCTCGACATTGGAGTCAATGCCAGAACGCATATACAATAAACATCCTTGGCATATCATTAGCGGGCCCGACCTGGTATTCTCCAGGGCCTCCGTGAGTCTCCACCTCCCACCAGGGCGAATTCCCGACGGCGAGGTTCACTTGTGCTTTTACAAATTGTGAAACTGACTTCCGATGATGGTGATGTGCTGAGTGGGCGCACGTCAGGTGACTCTCCTCCAGACCAGACCAGAATCAAATAATTGTGGCAGATGGAGTTCAACCTAGATAAATGTGAAGTGATTAATTTTGGAAGGTCGAACTTGAATGCAGAATACAGGGTTAAAGGCAGGATTCTTGGAAGTATGGAGGAACAGAGGGATCTTGAGGTCCACGTACATAGATCCCTCAAAGTTGCCACCCAGGTTGATAGGGTTGTTAAGAAGGCTGTGTTGTGTTGGCTTTCATTAACAGGACGTGGAGATGCCGGCATTGGACTGGGGTGAGCACAGTAAGAAGTCTTACAACACCAGGTTAAAGACCAACAGGTTTGTTTTGAATCACTAGCTTTCGGAGCACAGCTCCTTCCTCAGGTGAATGAAGAGGTGGGTTCCAGAAACATATAGATAGACAAAGACAAAGATGCAAGACGATACTTTGAATAAAGTAACAGGGGATTGAGTTTAAGAGCTGCAAGGTTTTGCTGCAGCTTTATAAAACCCTAGTTAGACAGCACGTGGGGCAGCACGGTAACATGGTGGTTAGCATAAATGCTTCACAGCTCCAGGGTCCCAGGTTCGATTCCCGGCTGGGTCACTGTCTGTGCGGAGTCTGCACGTCCTCCCCGTGTGTGCTTGGGTTTCCTCCGGGTGCTCCGGTTTCCTCCCACAGTCCAAAGATGTGCAGGTTAGGTGGATTGGACACGCTAAATTACCCGTAATGTCCAAAATAAGTAAGGTTAAGGGGGGGTTGTTGGGTTACGGGTATAGGGTGGATACGTGGGTTTGAGTAGGGTGATCATTGCTCGGCACAACATCGAGGGCCGAAGGGCCTGTTCTGTGCTGTACTGTTCTATGTTCTATGTTCTATGTTCTATGTTCTATGTTCTATGTTCTATGTTCTAGACCACACTTGGAATATTGTGTCCAGTTCTGGTCACCTCATTTTAGGAAGAATGTGTTTGCTTTGGAGAAGGTGCCGAGGAGATTCACCAGGATGCTGCCTGGACTAGAGGGCATGTCTTATGAAGAAAGGTTGAGGGAGCTAGAGAGTGAAGAAGGAAGAGAGGTGACTTGATAGAGGTATACAATTACCTTGTTGGGGCATGGATAGAGTGGATATCCAAAGACTTTTCCCCAGGGTGGAAATGGCTGTCACGAGGGGACATAATTTTCAGGTGATTGGAGGAAGGTATAGGGGAGATGTCAGAGATCGGTTCTTTACACAGAGAGTGATGGGTGCATGGAATATACTGCCAGCAGAGGTGGTGGAGTCAGAGTCATTCAGGACATTTAAGTGACTCTTGGACAAGCACATGGACAGCAGTAAATTGAAGGGCTGTGATGCACGATCAATTGCACAAAGACGGGAGTTGGATACAACTGAGGCTTTGTTGCTCTAAGATGTGTGGCCTCCCACAGCAGCTGGCGATATGGCTGCAGCATGGAGGACACACACATTCAGACTCCGGAGCCAGCAGGCAGGGACTACCGACGTACCTGTAGTACAGGTCCTACCATACATCACCTAATATAGGTGCAACAGTGGTTTACCACAGGGTGCAGGTTAGGTTGATCTTAGATTAGGATAAATGGTCAGCACAACATCGTGCGCCGAAGGGCCTGTATTGTGCTGTACTGTTCTATGTTCTATGTTCTAAATAGACACTTTTAGGCAAATTTAGTCTGAAAATTCAAAGGCATATTTACCTCAACGACGAGAAGAAAGCAACCACACAAAAATGCCAGCAAACAGATGCTCAAGGGGTCGAAGGCACGGCAGAAGTGGTGGAAAAGGCCACAAGCAGCAGGCGGACAAGACGGCGGACCCATGAGGTGAAAGGGCACCAGCCACCCAGGAGAGAGGGAAACCAATGACTCGAGCATAAAGCTCGACCCTACCACCTGGAAACGGATGGAAGAACTTCCTCATGAACGAGCTGACCACTTTGAAAGAGACGGTCAGGATTGAAATCCAGGTGGCGGTGGCATAGCCGATGGTCACCATGCAATCAACGGGTTGGGGAAGAAAGTGGAGGCCCAGGAGAGGACGATCCTCGACCTGGAGAAAGGCCTCAACAGACCAGAGTGCCAGGATCGTCGCCCTGGAAACAGAAGTTAAAAGGTTGGTGGCGGCCCAAGGGAACTCAAAGTGGTACACAGAGGGAGAATTCAGAATTCTCAGCCTCCCAGGTGCAAGGGTACGTGATGTCTCGGATCGTGTTTTCCGGGTCCTTAAGGGGGAGGGAGAGCAGCCCCAAGTCGTAGTCCACATTGGCACTAACGACATAGGTAGGAAAGGGGACAAGGATGTCAGGCAGGCCTTTAGGGAGCTAGGATGGAAGCTCAGAGTGAGAACAAACAGAGTTGTTATCTCTGGGTTGTTGCCCGTGCCACGTGATAGTGAGATGAGGAATAGGGAGAGAGAGCAATTAAACACGTGGCTACAGGGATGGTGCAGGCGGGAGGGATTCAGATTTCTGGATAACTGGGGCTCTTTCTGGGGAAGGTGGGACCTCTATAGACAGGATGGTCTACATCTGAACCTGAGGGGCACCAATATCCTGGGGGGGAGATTTGTTAGTGCTCTTTGGGGGGGGTTTAAACTAATTCAGCAGGGGCATGGGAACCTGGATTGTAGTTTTGGGGTACGGGAGATTAAGAGTATAGAGGTCAGGAGCACAGATTTGACTTCGCAGGAGGGCGCCAGTGTTCAGGTAGGTGGTTTGAAGTGTGTCTACTTCAATGCCAGGAGTATACGAAATAAGGTAGGGGAACTGGCAGCATGGGTTGGTACCTGGGACTTCGATGTTGTGGCCATTTCAGAGACATGGATAGAGCAGGGACAGGAATGGTTGTTGCAGGTTCCGGGGTTTAGGTGTTTTAGTAAGGTCAGAGAAGGGGGCAAAAGAGGGGGAGGTGTGGCGCTGCTTGTCAAGGACAGTATTACAGTGGCGGAAAGGATGCTAGATGGGGACTCTTCTTCCGAGGTAATATGGGCTGAGGTTAGAAACAGGAAAGGAGAGGTCACCCTGTTGGGAGTTTTCTATAGGCCACCTAATAGTTCTAGGGATGTAGAGGAAAGGATGGCGAAGATGATTCTGGAAAAGAGCAAAAGTAACAGGGTAGTTGTTATGGGAGACTTTAACTTTCCAAATATTGACTGGAAAAGATATAGTTCGAGTACATTAGATGGGTCGTTCTTTGTACAATGTGTGCAGGAGGGTTTCCTGACACAATATGTTGACAGGCCAACAAGAGGCGAGGCCACATTGGATTTGGTTTTGGGTAATGAACCAGGCCAGGTGTTAGATCTGGAGGTAGGTGAGCACTTTGGAAACAGTGACCGCAATTCGGTAACCTTTACGTTAGTGATGGAAAGGGATAAGTATACCCCGCAGGGCAAGAGTTATAGCTGGGGGAAGGGCAATTATGATGCCATTAGACATGACTTAGGATGTGTAGGTTGGAGAAGTAGGCTGCAAGGGTTGGGCACACTGGATATGTGGAGCTTGTTCAAGGAACAGCTATTGCATGTTCTTGATAAGTACGTACCAGTCAGGCAGGGAGGAAGGGGTCGAGCGAGGGAACCGTGGTTTACAAAAGAAGTGGAATCTCTTGTTAAGAGGAAGAAGGAGGCCTATGTGAAGATGAGGTGTGAAGTTTCAGTTGGGGCACTTGATAGTTACAAGGAAGCGAGGAAGGATCTAAAGAGAGAGCTAAGACGAGCAAGGAGGGGACATGAGAAGTCTTTGGCAGGTAGGATCAAGGAAAACCCAAAAGCTTTCTATAGGTATGTCAGGAATAAAAGAATGACTAGGGTAAGAGTAGGGCCAGTCAAGGACAGTGGTGGGAAGTTGTGTGTGGAGGCTGAGGAGATAAGCGAGATACTAAATGAATACTTTTCGTCAGTATTCACTGAGGAAAAAGATAATATTGTGGAGGAGAATGCTGAGACCCAGGCTATTAGAATAGATGGCATTGAGGTGCGTAGGGAAGAAGTGTTGGCAATTCTGGATAAGGTGAAAATAGATAAGTCCCCGGGGCCTGATGGGATTTATCCTAGGATTCTCTGGGAAGCCAGGGAAGAGATTGCTGAGCCTTTGGCTTTGATTTTTAGGTCATCATTGCCTACAGGAATAGTGCTAGAGGACTGGAGGATAGCAAATGTGGTCCCTTTGTTCAAGAAGGGGAGTAGAGATAACCCCGGTAACTATAGGCCGGTGAGCCTAACGTCTGTGGTGGGTAAAGTCTTGGAGAGGATTATAAAAGATACGATTTATAATTATCTAGATAGGAATAATATGATTAGGGATAGTCAGCATGGTTTTGTGAAGGGTAGGTCATGCCTCACAAACCTTATCGAGTTCTTTGAGAAGGTGACTGAACAGGTAGACGAGGGTAGAGCAGTTGATGTGGTGTATATGGATTTCAGTAAAGCGTTTGATAAGGTTCCCCACGGTCGGCTATTGCAGAAAATACGGAGGCTGGGGATTGAGGGTGATTTAGAGATGTGGATCAGAAATTGGCTAGTTGAAAGAAGAATGAGAGTGGTAGTTGATGGGAAATGTTCAGAATGGAGTTCAGTTACGAGTGGCGTACCACAAGGATCTGTTCTGGGGCCGTTCCTGTTTGTCATTTTTATAAATGACCTAGAGGAGGGCGCAGAAGGATGGGTGAGTAAATTTGCAGACGACACTAAAGTCGGTGGAGTTGTAGACAGTGCGGAAGGATGTTGCAGGTTACAGAGGGACATAGATAAGCTGCAGACCTGGGCTGAGAGGTGGCAAATGGAGTTTAATGTGGAGAAGTGTGAGGTGATTCACTTTGGAAAGAATAACAGGAATGCGGAATATTTGGCTAATGGTAAAATTCTTGGTAGTGTGGATGAGCAGAGGGATCTCGGTGTCCATGTACATAGATCCCTGAAAGTTGCCACCCAGGTTGATAGGGTTGTGAAGAAGGCCTATGGTGTGTTGGTCTTTATTGGTAGAGGGATTGAGTTCCGGAGCCATGAGGTCATGTTGCAGTTGTACAAAACTCTAGTACGACCGCATTTGGAGTATTGCGTACAGTTCTGGTCGCCCCATTATAGGAAGGACGTGGAAGCTTTGGAACGGGTGCAGAGGAGATTTACCAGGATGTTGCCTGGTATGGAGGGAAAATCTTATGAGGAAAGGCTGATAGACTTGAGGTTGTTTTCGTTAGAGAGAAGAAGGTTAAGAGATGACTTAATAGAGGCATACAAAATGATCAGAGGGTTAGATAGGGTGGACAGCGAGAGCCTTCTCCCGCGGATGGAGGTGGCTAGCACGAGGGGACATAGCCTTAAATTGAGGGGTAATAGATATAGGACAGAGGTCAGAGGTGGGTTTTTACGCAAAGAGTGGTGAGGCCGTGGAATGCCCTACCTGCAACAGTAGTGAACTCGCCAACATTGAGGGCATTTAAAAGTTTATTGGATAAGCATATGGATGATAAGGGCATAGTGTAGGTTAGATGGCCTTTAGTTTTTTTCCATGTCGGTGCAACATCGAGGGCCGAAGGGCCTGTACTGCGCTGTATCGTTCTATGTTCTATGTTCTATGTATGGGAATTGAACCAGCGCTGCTGGCTTTGTTCTTCATCACAAACCAGCTGCCTAGTCCACTGAGCTTAGTTTGCTTCAGCCTATGTCCAGTAGGGTCTTGCAGGGAATGGTGTTGGGGCCCTTGCTGTTTGTGGTTTAGATATAAATGTAGGAGGGTTAATCAGTAATTTTGTGGATGATGCAAAAATTGGTGGGGTGGTAAATAGTGAGAAGGATAGCCGAAGATTACAGGAGGATATAAACGAGATGGTCACATGGGCTGATCAGTGGCAAATGGAATTCAATCCGGAAAAGTGTGAGGTGATGCACTTGGAGAGGACAAACATGGCAAGGGAATACATGATAAATGGCAGGACCCTGGGAAGTGCCGAAGGAAGGTGTGCATGTACATCAGTCCTTTAATGTAGCAGGGAAGGTTGATACAGTGGTTAAGAAGGTATATGGTATACTTGCCTTTATTCGCCGAGCATAGAGTTTAAGAGCAGGGAGAATATGTTGGAACAGTACAAAATGTTGGTTAGGCCACAGCTGGAATATTGTGTGCAGTTCTGGAATCCACATTATAGGAGGGATGTGATAGCACTGGAAAGGGTGCAGAGGAGATTTACCAGGATGTTGCCTAGGCTGGAGAGTTTTAGATATGAAGAGAGATTGGAGAGATTGGTGTTGTTTTCCTTGGAGCGGAGGAGACTGAGGGGCAACATGATTGAGACGTATAACATTATGGGGGCCTGAAAAGACCCTCAAAACATTTGATGAGTATTTAGATGTGCACTCGAGACAGCAAGGCATACAAGGCCTGGCCAAGTGCGAGAAAATGGGATTAGAATACTTTGGTGGCTGTTTTTGACCAGCATAGACGCGATGGGCGGAAGGGCCTTTTCTGTACAGTAGACTCACATGACTCTATGACTGTGGCATTTCCAGTGCAGACACAATGAGCAGCATGTCCTCTTTCTGTGCCGTAACCTTTCTATGGGTGTGATTCAATGAAAAATTTTAGAAGAATAATTTTGGGGGCGTTCATTTGCGTGTTTCTCGACAGCCATGTTGATGAGATCGCAGCTCATATTCAACAGCACTTAGTGCCAAAAATGAGCCCCCCCCGAGATTCTCGCCATGCCTAGCTCCCTCGCTGTCTGATTCGCCCGGCTCAGGCCTCAGCTTCTTGCCGCTAAAAAGGGGAAGCTGCTTTTAAATGGTCTCTCACCACTCACTCCCAGTCAACACACAAGCATGTCAGGGTGTAAACCTGCTCTTCGCTTTGGCGATAATAATAATAGCTTATTGTCACGAGTAGGCTTCAATGAAGTTACTGTGAAAAGCCCCTAGTCGTCACATTCCGACGCCAGGATACCCGATGCCGGCAATGAGAGAAGGGCTGTCCTGTACACTTGAGGGGGTTGGAGGATCAGCAGCAGGGTCAGCAATGCCACCTGGGAGGCAGTGACTGTCAGTGCAGGCAGCATGACCAGAAGGACCGCCGTCCAGTGTCGGAAGAAGTCCAACAACCTCCACCGAGCTGCAAGGGTAAGTTACCACCTCTCTCCTGGCATCAGTTCTGCCTGCCTCCCCTCCACAAATCACTGGTTGACACTCGCAGCCTCCCACATCCGATCTTCGCTCTTGTTCCTCAGCACCACTTGGCACCCACCAGCACAATACCTTCATGTTCAGGTTTGGTGCCCACACATGCCACCTGCGATAGACCCCGCTGACCCATCAAGCATGCAGTTCCCAATGCCCTCTCTTTGTCCTTGCAGGAGAACATAGCCCATGATAAACTGTAAAGGGCCAAGATTGGGGGTGGGATGTCAGAGATCTAACTCCACATACACTAGAGGAACGGGCTCTAGAAATGGCGGGGCTGTCCGAGGAGAGAGCAGTCACCGACAGCAAGGTTGGCCTGTGCTGCAGAGGTCAGGATCCCCTGCCCTTCTTCCAGATGGCCCGTCTCAAGTGAATTGTTCATGTCAGACAAAATGATCCTTCCCTCTCACTGACCACATATCCATTGTCTCACAGGATCTCCATCTGATGAAGCCGGGCCATCCGGAGTTGTTCCCCACCCTGCCACCCAAGAGAACACCTCAGAGGAGAGCTCCAAGGAGACCCCCATCTGGGCCTCACAGTTATCACCCCCACCTTCCACCAGTGCAGAGACGCACGCCTCGGTGGGTGGCATTAGTGGACAGACTTCGGGGACACAATTTGCTGAGCACCACACAGTTGCTGAT
Source organism: Scyliorhinus canicula (assembly GCF_902713615.1). Classification (NCBI taxonomy): domain Eukaryota; kingdom Metazoa; phylum Chordata; class Chondrichthyes; order Carcharhiniformes; family Scyliorhinidae; genus Scyliorhinus; species Scyliorhinus canicula. Next base: position 144,861,866 of record NC_052153.1, on the reverse strand, counting down.
GCACATCATGGGGAGGAGAATATCCAAGGGAGACAGCAGTCGGAGGTCTCCACCTCTGATGTGCATCCTGAGGACACACCAAGAAGGAGCAGTTGACCACGAAAGATCAGGAGCACTGAGTGGGCGCTGGGGGTTTCACTATCTGTAGCTCGGGGGAATGGAAATGTAAAAGGATCACTCATAAAAGATTAACTGTGTCGACGAAGCAGAGATCCTTCAGCATGATCTGGACAGGTTGGGTGAGTTGGCAAATCAATGGCAGATGCAGTATAATTTGGATAAATGTGATGTTATTCACTTTGGAAGCAAAGACAAGAAGTCAGATTACTATGGCACTTGAAGTGAATGGGATCAAGAGTTATGGGGAGAAAGCAGGATTATACTTTTGAGTTGGACAATCAGCCATGATGGTGACGAAAGGCGGAGCATGCTCTAAGGGCTGAATGGACTCATCCTGCTCCTATCTTCTATGTTTCTATGTATATGTTTCTTTGAAGCACCTGACACATGTGAAGCCTGTCACATTAATCCTCACAGCGGGCTTGCCTGAACCCCTGCTCCTGTTGCCCTCCACAATTTCCCCTCGCCCCCCCCCCCCCAACTAGGCACAGTGGTCCAATGCAGACACCATTCAGAGGATGGGTGTGAGAACACTGTCAGCAGAAAGATGTCAGACCTTTTCAAAAACTGAGGAACATCAGAGCGTTCCTCACAGCAAGTTATCATTCTCCTGCCTTGAATAGTGAGCCGCTGTCAATGCCGATATAAGCCCTTCACCCTGGAGTGATGTTTTACAGACCCTTGCAAAACAGGGTGATCAGGAAGAGGGGGGGGGGGGGGAATGGAAGGAGAGAAGGGGATTTGTGGGAAGGGGAAGAACGGGAGAGAGGAGTGAAATTGGGGAGATTGGAGGGGGAAATGGGGGAGGGAGGAAAATAGGGGTGGGTGGAGCTGAAGGGCACAGCCTCGTCCTATGAGAATCTGGAGATGATGAGGGCCTCCCCAGTCCTCCGGGCATGACATACCCTTGCCGCCACCTGTCCTCCATCCACTAGCTCCTCCTCGGGCTCATCCTCCAGTACCTCTGGCCTGCCTCCTCCTCCTCAAACAAGGCTGAATGTCCCTTCTCCCCCAGCATGTCGCCCCGCTGCTTTACCAGGTTGTGGAAGGCACAGCGGACCACCACAAAGTGGGGGATCCTCTGGGGTGTACTGCAAGGCACCACCAGAGCGGATCAGGCATCAGAACCAATTTTCAGCAGTCCGATGCATCGTTCAATGACGGCACGGGTGGCAATATGGACCTCATTATAAATGTGTCTTCACATCGGTCTAAGGCCTCCGCATTGGTGTCATCAGCCATGATCTCAGTGGACATCCCTTGTCCTCCAAGATCCAACCCATCATCCTGGGGTAGTTCTCGATGACACCGGAGATCTCCAAGTGTCCCAAGATGCAGATGTTATGCGCGCTGTCTGAGTAGCAGGCATTAGTGCATAATACAGAGGTGGAAGTCACACATGATTGGAACATTCAGCGAGTGGAACCCCTTTTTGTTAATAAAGGGCACTCCCTGTTGTCCCAGTGCGCGCAGGGCAACATATGCGCCATCAATGGCTCTCTGGACCTGGGGCATCCCGACGATGGCAGCAAAACCTTCAGCCCAGACACCTTGGTGGGCCTGGTCCAGCTCAAAAGTGATAAAGTCTGATGCCCAGGCATTCAGAGCATCCATCATCTCCAGATGAACCTGGGGACACAGGTCCCCTCTCGAGCCCGGAATGAACCGATGGCATAGAAGTTGAGGGCAACGGTGACCTTCAAGGCAACTGGGAGCAGGTGTCCTCTTCCTCTATGGGTGTCAAGTCCGTGAGGAAGGGGCACAGGTGCAACGCTGACTCGCTCCTGAGACGGGGTGTTTTGCGGCACGTGTTCTCCGTCAGCTCATCGAATGACCAATGGCCTCCACCTTGGGCCGTCGCTGGCCTCCACTGCTGGGCCTCTCTTCAGCCTGATGGGAGACCAGGTCTTCAGGGTGTGCAGTGGCCCCCTGCACAATTGGTGCCACCTCCAGCCTGCGTCATTGCTTCTGTCTTCTCCGGCATCTGCCCGCCTCTGCTACCACAAGCAACACAAGGGCTGCGGCTGCAGGATCACACCAGCATCCAATTTTTTATCTGTATGTAATTGGAGAAGGACAAAGACCAACAATCACTTAGAGTTTCCACTCCGAGACCATTAAGTCCCCCAAGCCTCTCCCACCTTTACATGTCCCGCCTTCTCTCAGAGTGTCATACAGCGAGCCAGTTGTGCTCGCAAATCTTGCTCTCACCTCTGGCCACACCAGGAGCCCTACACCCCAGACATCTGCTAAGAACATTAGGGTGCCCTCTCCTGATCCATACACTTAGGGCGCGATTCTCCCAGACAGGGAGAAATCGTAAGGCTGGCATCAAAACCGGGCGGGTTTGACGCCAGCCTCCCCCTCCCCGACCGGGAACCGATTCTGGTCCCCGGTCGGGGCTAGTATGTCGCGGCCGTGAACTCCGGCATCGCGGGCTTAACGAAATTCGTTAAGCCCGCTTGCCAGAGTTTGCGACGGCTGACGCGTCACATGACGTCAGCCGCGCATGCGCGGATTGGAAGACTCCAACCCGCGCATGCGCGGATGACGTCATTGCGCATTTGCGCGAAACCCGCGCATGCGCGGGCCGGGATGCCCCTCAGCCGCCCCGCGAAGTGATACAGCGGGGCGGCGGAAGGACAAAGAGTGCGCGGGAATCGGACCCGCTGTGGTACTGCCGTGGTACTGCCGTGCCAATCGGTGCCATGGTTGCCAAGATCTGGACTTTACGGCCGTTTTTACAAACGGCCGTGTTTGCCGTTCGTAAAAACGGCCGTAAAGGGCTTGGAATTCGGCCCATCGGCCAGCTGTGAATCGCTGCTCGCCGTAAAAAAACGGCGGCAGCGATTCGTGTCGGGAGTCGGGCGTGGGGGGGTGGGAGAATAGCGGGAGGGCGTCGGACTAGCGTGGCCGTAAAAATTTACGACCCCCGCTATTCTCCGCACCGTTGTGAGTGCGGAGAATTGCGCCCTTAGCTTTTGGTCGCAAGAGGATCCTCAGTTCTGAAGCCCTGCTCTTTAGTGTTTCATTGTTGGCAGCTGCCTCTATAGTGCTGACGCTCCTAGAGTTCAGGCACAGCGTTCAGGCATCAAAGTTGCGAGTCATGCTATGCACTAATCATCCTCTGAGAGCTGATGCGTGTGCCCTCGAGGAGGCACTTGAAATTTAGATTTAGATTTATTGCCATGAGTACGAGGTACATTGAAAAATATTGTTCAGCATAAAGTCCAGGCCGATTGCTCCATACATGAAAACATAAAACATACGATAAGTACATGAGGACACATGTTGAAAATACTGTACATAAACAGAGAGCTGAGGAATGTGAAGAGCGAGCACAACTAACAAGGCTAATTCCTCATTTGAAATAACCTTCAGCTGTGAAGCTCAAGCCTGCTCACTGGGCTAAATCGCTGGCTTTTCAAGCAGACCAAGCAGGCCAGCAGCGCCTTTCGATTCCCGTACCAGCCGCACCGGAATGTGGCGACTAGGGGCTTTTCACATTAACTTCATTGAAGCCTACTCGTGACAATAAGCGATTTTCATTTCATTTTCATTTCAAAGGGAGTGTAATTGACTTTCAGGAGAGAAGCTTCAGTAGGGCTCTGTCCTGGAAGTGTTTGTGCGGACAGACATGGTGAAGTTGCGGCCCCTGTTATGGGGCTCCACAATATTTATAGATGGTTTGAAGGCCTCACCAACGCACAGACCCTCACCCTCCCGGTCCAGGGGCAACCCTCAACCTAGAACGCTTCAGCCCCCTGACTAAGGCCAACCCCACAGGTTGATCCCCCAAGCTGCTACTCCCACTCCCCCAAGCACTAGGGCTGCAGCTGCATGTCGAAAATGGAAATGTCTACTCACTTCCTCACTTCCCCTCAGAAGCCATTGCGCCAGCTTAGCGTTTTTAAAAAGGAGCACTAGACGACACCAGCTTGACTTCCCGGTGGAGAGTCGGTCATTCCCTGGAGGCCGCTGCATTCAACTTCAATCTCACTATGAGGCTGAAATGAATGAAAATGAGGGTTAATGATATTCTCATCTTTGGGCAAGATCTGGAACTTGCTCTCGGCAATAGGCCGTATGAATTGCAAAATGGTTCAGGTCATACGAATCTCGATTTTTGCCTTTCCCGCTATTCACCCGGCGCACCCAGATCTGTGCCTGGTACAACACAGTGGTTAAATTGTGCCTAACGTTTCTTGATTCACTGAGAAATCTTCAACCTGGCCCGGCCTGCTTTACTGGATCTAGTGAAGTGGATGTTGCGGAGGTGGGGTTGGGCAGTATGATGGCGGAGTCTCCATCCTGATACTCAGAAACTTTACCCTTTGTAGCTTCACCCATTGTCTGATAGAAGCTCCCATGATTCTGTCTCTTGTGATCATGGTTGGCGCAGACTCCACAGTAAATAGGAAAGACCTTTGGCTCAATTCTCTGTTTTTTGACTATGTCCCCATGCCATCGCAAAAACTGCCATGACAGGGCCACATATTCCTAGCGCTGCAAGGGGCTAGCTGTGAACCATCGTGAATCTAGCAGATTTTGCTGCAGATACGGGCCCCCGCACTTCCGGGTCGGAGGCCACGCATGCGCACGTCGGCGGCCTCCATTGGCCGCGCCGTACTCCATGGCGGACTCAGTTGGACCCTCCAAATAGTGCCCCCGATTGGCCACACACCTGACCCGGACCACCCACTCAAAATTAGCGCGGTACGTATAAGGCCCCCCCTGCCCTCAGGCCTGCCCTGACCATGGCGACCGCAGACTGAGTCCGCAGCCGCCACGCTAGTATCCCGACTGGCAGGACCATGTTAGATCCACACCGTCTGGAATTCGGCCGGTCGGGGGCGGGTAATGGCAGAGCGGGCCTCCAGCAATCGCCGCAGGTAGGCGATACGCGGCACGCCGTATTCTCCGAGTACGCTGCTTTTCGGGGCCCGGAGAATCGGGAAAACAGCGCCAGCCCCGATTCTATGCGGGAAACTGGATTCTCAGTCCCGGCGCTGGCCGCGATTTCAGCGTCATGGTGCAGAGAAAATAGCCCCTTGCATTTACATAGCACCTTTCACAGTCTCAGGACAAAATGCTTGTCATAAATCAAGTACTTTGCTGTCCCATCAGTTTCTGGAAGGCGATTAGGGATGAGCAATAAATGCTGGCATTGCCAGCGACACTCCAATCCCAAGAACAAATTTTAAAAAACTGTTGTGATGTCAGAAATTCAGCTGCCCAGTTCTGAACATAAAGTCCCACAGTCATTAAATCAGTGACTGTTACATCTGGTTTTATGAGTTGGTGGAGACATAAATATGTACTGCTCTTCTTCTAATAATCCCATAGGACTGAAGAAGACAAACACGGTTTGATCTAATTTGAACAACAGCACTTCTGACAATGCAACACTCCCTCAGTACTGTATTAACATTTCAGCCTGAACTAGGTACTCGTTCAGGGCTTGGACCCACAGCTTTCTGACTCCTCGGCAAAGTGCTAACACCGTGCTGAAGTTAACACCTGAAGACATCATTGAAGCCCTTGTCCATAGCTCGAAACAGTCAGTGAAGCTGATTGTATTTTGATGGGTTAATATTGCGAATGCATGAAGCGACCACTGTGAGCAAAGAGAACCTCGGCAGATTTGAAACACGGCAGCCTGGAACAAGCAGCTGGTGGGCTTCATTCGTTTTCAACTTGTGTGGCAATGGTTCTGCTCAGAACAATAAGCAAAACATTTCTATTTTATCCAAACTCTTCCTGATAAGACATTTTCAGGGTGCAGTGCTGATTTGCACCATCCTTGAACTTTAGCTTTGATATTATACTCAGTGAAGATTAGTGTCAGGTTAATGGCTTCCAATCAAATTGTTGGTTTAGGTCGGACATTAACCAATCTGCTGTGAAAGAGCAGAGAAGAAAATGTAATTTCAAGGAGATACCGGAATTTTCACAGGGTTTCTCATGAACTCCAATCACTACGTCAGCTGGATTTTAGCAAAAACAAAAAAGCCTAAATGCCCATTTTTAGTTATTTTGCTTCATTTCCCAGAAGCGTTTCACTGAGTTGCAGCTGAAGTTGAAGACAACCTCAATGGCAATTCAAGGCCTATATTTATTAATAATTTGAATCAGGGCACCGGTACTGTTGCATGGATGGCACTAAAAGGGATTTGAAGAAAACATGTGTTTTCTTAAATAAAATTAGTAATAATCATTAATAATAATCTTTATTAGTGTCACAAGTAAACTTAACACTGCAATGAAGTTACAGTGAAAATCCCCGAGTCGCCACACTCCGGCGCCTGTTCGGGTACACTGAGGGAGAATTGAGAAAGTCCATTTCACCAAACAAGCATGTCTTTCGGGACTTGTGGGAGCATCCGGAGGAAACTTACGCAGGCACGGGGAGAACGTGCAAACTCCGCACAGACAGTGACCAAAGACAGGAATCGAATCTGGTAACCAATCTGGCATTTTGCAATGTAAGGAGACTTATAAATGGCTTAGTAGAGTTCTTTCTTGAAAGGCTTGTTTGGATGCTCTTACTTTAACTGACCTGGTAAAGTCGTTAAACTCTTGTTACACTGAATCATCATGCAGAGGAGGGAAGTGTTGGTCATGGGATTAACGTTCACTGCTCTAGAGATCTCAATATGCACAGGTGTCTTTGATGGTTTTTGTCACGCTGTTCCACACAAAACATCTCTTCTGTGCCTCACTTGGTCCCAAATCATTTCTAATGGTGTTTTAGAGATCCTGGGAACTACCAGACTTTTTTCATTGGCAACTCTTCAACCTCTGTTCCCACATAGGTTTGCAGTGTGTATTTTGCAGGTGCTTAAATCCTACGGCAACAAGCTCCTTCCTGGTTCCAAATGGACAAGCTGCCAATTAGTAGAGGCCTATAGCTCACCCTCGATATTCTAATTAAATTAACCCCAAAAACCCATGAAGTCGAACAATAGTGCAATCAAGCAGCTGCGAGTCCTATATTGTCAAGTCTCATCAGTTAGCACTGTGCCATTCTGCTTTTAAGTTAAAATAAAAGTTGCATTTAGATAGCAACTTCTGCTGCCTCAGAATCAATAGGCTAACAGGTACCAGGCAGCCTTGTTCTGTAAGAAATAATGTATGCGTGTACACATGCGGCTGAACAAAAACAATTGAAATTTAAAGGGCCTTGCACATAAAAAAAAGGCCATACTTAAGAACTAAATCTAAAGGGAACGTTTCTTAGAATGTCCGAAAGCATGTTACAGCCAATGAAATACATTTGATGCGTAGTCACTGTTGTAAAATAGGAATTGTGACAGGCAATTTCCACAAGCAAGATTCCATAAACAGCAATCATATGTATGATCACATTTTTGTTTTCTGTCGGTTAATGGATAAGTATTGGCCAGTATGCTGGGTAGAACTCCTCTGTTGTTCTTCAGAATAGAATTGTGGAATCTTTAATGTATACCTGATAGTAGAGACAGCCTCAGGTTAACATCTTATCATAGAATTTACAGTGCAGAAGGAGGCCATTTGGCCCATCGAGTCTGCACCGGCTCTTGGAAAGAGCACCCTATCCAAGGTCAACACCTCCACCCCATAACCCAGTAACCCACCCAACACTAAGGGCAATTTTGGACACTAAGGGCAATTTAGCATGGCCAATCCACCTAACCTGCACATCTTTGGACTGTGGGAGGAAACCGGAGCACCTGGAGGAAACCCACGCACACACGGGGAGGATGTGCAGACTCAGCACAGACAGTGACCCAAGCCGGAATCGAACCTGGGACCCTGGAGCTGTGAAGCAATTGTGCTATCCACAATGCTACCGTGCTGCCTTAAAACGCTGGGGGCCATGTTGATTTTTTATGAACCAGATGGGTTTTTACAACAATCAACAAAAGTTTCAGGATCAACATTGGACTTTAATTCCAGTTTTGTATTGAATTCAAATTTCACCACCTGCTGTGGTGGGATTCGAATGCAGGAACCCAGAGAATTACGTGGATTACTACTCCAGTGACAATACCACAATACCACTACACCATTGCCTCCTTATCTGAAAGACAAACCTCTGAAAGGGCACTGTTCCATCAGCGCTGCACGGAAGTGTCCAGCTTGGATTATGTGCTCAAATCCCTGGGGCAAGGTTTAGAACCCACAACTAGTGAGCCACAGCTTTACAGAGCTGTTGTAACTCTTGTCTTTGCTTTAAGGGCCCTGTAAAGAAAATTGGAGTTGTAAAGTAAATAGGAGCATAAGGCTGTGTATTTTCTTTCAGTTCTATGATTGTCATCACACATTAGGAGCAGGAACTTTCATTTTTTTCTGCCTCTGCTTGGCTGGATTTCAGATTGTGCAGAGGTACCCTTGATACAGTACACCACACAGATGTCTATTTTTCTTTATATTGCTGAAAACCTCATCTGGCCACTAATCAGTATTGTGCCTCTTACTAATCAATCAAAATGGCTGGAGGAGGGTGGATTGGTTTCACTGCGACTTCACAGTTGTACATGATCTGCTTCAGAAACTGCGGATTCTGCATTTATTATGAGAAACAGCTGTAAAATAGGCACTGGTTATTTATTTATCTAAACGGTATCGTCAAGGTAATTAGGACTAAATGGAGTGGGAATGAGGTTAGCAGATAAACACTGGATATATTGTTGAGGAGATTTGCATGACAATCTCAGTCCTAAATCAGGGTAAATTGGATGCATGGCGAAAAAAAAACTGGTGCCATAATTTGTCTGTATCCAATCATCTGTTGTCTGTGTTTATGTGTAGGTTTAATTAGCTGCACATCCTGATAAATTACCAACCAACAAAAGCAGTCGCTTTCCCTCTTCCATTTATGTAAATCTGATATTCTGTGGTTGCCATAACATAAGAACATGCGCGGGATTTAACGGAAATTAAGTCCTGTGTCGAGTACTTTTAGTCGGGTGTTTCCGGGTCTCTGCTTCATTGCTGAGCCTCGTGTGGAATGCCCAGTCTGGCAATGCCAGGGTGGCACCCAGAGTCCCCAGGTGGCATTGTCACAGTCCCATGTGGCATCGGGTGTGCTAGGGTATCACCTTACCCAGAGGCCAACCACCCAGGGGCCCCAATCGCATGGGAGACCCCCCTCCCCCCAAGTCCCAGTACGCCTATTTAATGTTTGTGGAAACCAATGCTAAACGGCAACAGCTTGGGGTCTCCAAGGCGAGGCCATTTGCTCCTGGCCACTGGTCATCACGTTCTCCCTGTGTCTGCGTGGGATTCCTCCGTCAGCTCCAGTTTCCTCCCACAAGTCCTGAAAGACGTGCTTAATAGGCAAACTGGACATTCTGAATTTTCCCTCTGTGTACCTGAACAGGCGCCAGAGTGTGGCGACTAGGTGATTTTCACGGTAACTTTATTGCAGTGTTACCGCAAATCTACTTATGCCACTAGTAAAGATTATTATTATTATTGTTAGATCCGGTGCAGACATCTTCAAGTGAGACTAATTGCTGACTTGGATATGCAAATCTTGGTTCTGTCCTCCTTAGTCGGTATCCAAATTGTGAATCTTCATGAGGTCTCGCTAGATCTCGCGAGGCGTGATGAGGCTGATAAATCTCGCAAGAGATTACTGGCCTCACACGTCCCAAGTTGGGGTGGCGTGGGTAATAGACCATGCGCCCCATATGATTAGGTTCACCAGTTACTACATTGCCCCGGGTCTGTATTTGATTATAAAGATTTTCCTCATCTGTGGAGCAGCCCCATTATTGCTAGTAAGATTACAATTACTGTGGAAGGTAGTCAGAAATTACATTTGTGATTCCCACTTGTTTTAAATTTTGTCCTGTTGAGCTTTACAAGCACTTATATTATAAAATCTGTCATTAAAAGCTCGACTTACAAAAAAAATTCATCAAGCAGTTTCACACATCAGTGCTAAGCAAATCCAGATTGCAGCCCGCATGAGTCAGATGTATTGCTACTTGAGTAAATTTTACAAGTTCGCACTCCCAGTGCATAGCATGGTTGATAGTGATGGGGGAGGTAAATTTGGGTTTGGAGGTCAGCGTAATTTGTGCCTCTCCCAATTTGTCTTGTCATTAATGTTAATTGCAATTCCTGATTGTCTGATTTACATCCCATCAAACCGGGCTGTGTACCAGAGGTGTTAATTCAGAAAACGATCCCCACAAGTGTTTTTCAAAGTAAATCAATTCTTCAGAGGTGTGTCCATGGCAATCTGAAGAAACACATTAAATACTGCATCCCACTTGGCCATTGAAGTTGAAATCAGAGAAGGAATTTTGTGGTGTTGTGGACAACCTCCCTGATTCAGTTTTATGGACAGAAATGCATTGGTCGTGCATGCAAATTCCTAAAAGGCACTCCTGCGGTTGCCTGTTAGGACTGCAGGTTTGTTAATTCAGCCCTCATATTTGTCCATCACTCCGTCGATGTTTTCAGTACTTATTTGGAAGTTTAAAAACGGCCATCACTGTACCTTAACACAAACTCAATCACAAAAGTAATGCTGCGCAGCAATTTTCCATTGTTTATGCAAATACTCTGTGACTTGCATCTTGGTTCCGCAACGCCTTTCCGCCAACTACAAGGCACAAGGCTGGAGTGTGCAGCAATACTGTCCATGTGCCTGCATGAGTGCAGCTCCAACAATACTCAAGAAGCTCAACACCATTTCGGGCAAAGTAGCCCACTTGGTTGGCAGCCTATTCACCCACCATTCCCTTCATTACCAGTGCACAGTGGCTGCATTATATACCATCTAAAAGATGCACTGCAGCAACTCGCCAAGCCTCCTACCTTTCAAATAGTACCTTTCAAAACCAGATTTTTATACCACCTCAAAGGTCAAGGGGGGCAGATGAATATTCCCTTTCAAGTCACACAACGTGCTGACTTGGAAATATATCACCATTCCTTCATGGTTGTTGAATCAAAATCCTGGGATTCTTTCTCTAACAGCATGGTAACACAGTGGTTAGCAATTCTGCCTTACAGTGCCAGGGACTTGAATTCGATTCCGCCCTTGGATGACTGTGTGGAGTTTGCATGTTGTCCTTGTGGTCTGTGTGGATTGCCTCCTGCAGCTCCGGTTTCCGCCCACAGTCCAAAGATGTGCAGGTTAGGTTGATTGGCCATGACCAACGCACAGGGTTTCGGGAATAGGGTGCAGGAGTGGACCTAAATAGAGTGCTTTTTTGGAGGGTCGGTGCAGGCCCGATGGGCCAAATGGCGCCTTCTGCACTGTAGGGATTCTATGGATTCACTGTAGGTGTACCTACATCACACACTGCAGCAGTTCAAAAAGCCAACTCTCACCATTTTCTCAAGAGAAATTAAGGATGGACTATAAATGCTATTTTTTGCAGTGATGCCCTGTTCATATGAATGAATATGAAGAATTCCTATACACATGTTTGAGCTCTCTGTTTCTCTGACTCCAGTCCCTTGAATGTCACAACTTACATGACACTTGTGGTTTATAAAATTCAGAAGACAGTACTGTATAACAGCAAGGTGCGGTGCGGCATTATTGTGTTCCCAGCTAAGTTAAGGGTGACCTACAAATCCAAAGACTTTTATTTTGAGATGGTGGAAGCGGCAGAGGTGTTTATGAAGGCAAAAGGATTGCGGCAGAATTGAGAAATGGGACTGAGGATTGGTCTTGTACTGAGGGTAGGGGGCTGGGAAGAGAGTGTTTAGCTTTATGTAGCTTTATTTTTTTACTGCATGTTGTTATATGTACCAAATGAGTTGACGTTGTCTATTTGGACAAGGTAAGAGTTGGGATTCTCTTTTGCAATGATGGTTCTTTGGGGCATGTGCATTTATGCTGGGGTTGTGTGTTAAAGGGGATTTCTTTGTTTTCCTGGGACCGGGCAGGATGGAGGGAATGGAAAGGGATTGAGACCCAGGCGGAGGCCTCCACACTGGCTGGTTTAAGCTGGCCAGTGAACGGGAGTGAGGTGGGGGGATGGGCTGTGGCCATCAGAGTCTGGAAGAACAGACTTTGATGAGCTTAGCCGGGGTGAAAAGTTGGGGGAAGGGACCAACACTGGGTGAGGTGTTTTCGAAAAGAAATGGAGGGGTGGAGCCTGGGAGGCGGGGTGGGGGGGTTTACAATTCATGGGTGTCATTCATTGTACACTTTCGGGGATTGGATGGCCTTGAATATCAGCGGGGAGGGGTGGTTGGGGGGGGGGGACTATCTCTGTTAATGGTGACTATGGGCGATTCCTGATTCCCTTTTGTCTTTTGTTTCTTTGTTGTTTGTGGGCTGTTGTCTGGGGGTTGGTGGGAGGATGGGATCGTTGTTGTTAAGAAGGGGATTGAGATTGTATTCATTACCATTTACTGTTTGTTGGTGGGTGTAAATTTTGAAGAAAATGTGAAACAGGAGAATAAAAACATTTTTTTTTAAATTTCAATCACTATTTGAAAATACCTCATGTTGAGCACCTCAGATTGACCAAGCAGTTCCTCTGTCTATTGCAAACAGGCATAAATCAAACAAGAGCTCGACATTGGCTTAAAAAAAAGTTAAACCATCCGAGAGGGTTTGATTGCCATTGCATACAAGAACATCATTGAAAAACAGGAAATACAATGCAGTTACTTATTTAGGTGAAGCAACCTCTGGCTTTCTCTTGCCACTCCAAGCTAATATTGGCTCCACATTGTAGGTGTTCAGTTGCATCACTACATACACTGGTACCCCACCCATTCTGTAAATAATCCCATCTTCTGGATTTGAAAGAAGGCCATGGCCACACGAAAGTCATGAAATTTAAATGTTAATATTTTGACAGTCATTGTCACGTTTCATGATCAATAGCACTATGCATTAAGTTTAAATTATTTAAATAGCTTTGCAGATTTATGCTCCTTTAAAGGATAAAACCAGAGGCAAGTAAAAGGGCATTGTAGCCAACTTCTGCAGTTGATTATGAGAGTCACTGACTGCTCGCAAAGCCTTCATTCAGGAAACCCAAGACAGCATTACTTGCAAACCTCCAGCTCCAAGGAGGCCTTCTAATAGTTTGGCTGCTCTTGTATTTAAAATTGTCAGCAGTGTTTATATTACCATGTAACACAGCCTGAGTTTGAAGGTTTTGCATAGGAACCAAAGTTTTCTAGTTACTATCTGCTTAATGGTGAACATGACTTGAATGTATTCGAGGGGAATATATATGACATACTTTACCTTCAATCACAACACAAAGAGGAACTTTTAAAGGCTTCATTGAAGATGTGTTGGCGGCTCTTTACGAGCAGTCGTGCAGTGTTAGTAAATCTGACATTGAGATTTTAGAGTCTTTTGACACCATATTGCTGCTCATAGCTATTCTGAGACAGATAGTCAGGAGCATGAATGGTTCGGCAGTGATGTCAAATAAAAAACAAAAGAATAGCAACAACATTGTTTTAAGCACTTCCTGTTTTGTTGGAAGTTAATACAGTAAATTTAGATGACTTTATCTTTCATATATAGGGGTTAACTAAACTATTGTGCCTGAGAGGAAACAATTCTATAGCACACCAGATATTATTTCCTACTGTTAGTCAACAGAAATAAAATGGAGGTGGGGGTGGGTGTAAAATGGACAACTGATCCAATCTCTTTAACATCCACTGGGTAGGATAAGATAAACTTATCCCCATAATCAGCTGACTGTGAATAATATAAAGGATTTTATCCACTGAAGCCCTAATTTTACATGTTACATAATGTGAACAAACTTCGTGAAGGATTCCAAACTTCGTGAATCCATTTGGTAATGAAAATTAAAAAGATACAGGTGATATCTTATGGTGTCACTGGGGCAACATTCAACCTTGATGAATGCTGGGCAGCACGGTGGCGCAGTGGGTTAGCTCTGCTGCCTCACGGCGCCGAGGTCCCAGGTTCGATCCTGGCTCTGGGTCACTGTCTGTGTGGAGTTTGCATATTCTCCCCATGTTTGCGTGGGTTTTGCCCCAATAACCCAAAAATGTGCAGGGTAGGTGGATTGGCCATGCTAAATTGCCCCTTAATTAGAAAAAAATAATTGGGTACTCTAAATTTTTAAAAAACCTTGATGAATGCTCATTATTGACTTCAATAGAAAAGAATTTCAGATTGATTATTGACCACATATTTTGTGGCACCGCTCAAGTTGGATTTACCCCCATTGTGATAATTCAGCAAAGACACAAATATATATATAGCATTCTCTTGAGACATTCCAAAGTATATTAAAGCTAATCAATTATTGTTCAATCACTGTTTTATGTTGATAAGTATGACAGTCTATGTATTTACAGCAATGTGATGATGGTATTGGTATTGATTGAGGGATGAATGTTGCTCAAGCCATGTATCTTCAGGGCTGCATGGTGGTACATTGGTTAGCACTGCTGCCTCACACGCTAAGGGCCCAGGTTCGATCCCTGTCCGTGTGGAGTTGCACATTTTTCTCGTATCTGCGTGGGTCTCACCCACACAACCCAATGTGTAGGGTAGGTGGATTGGCCACGCTAAATTGCCCCTTAATTGGATTTTGCTGTAAAAAGCCATATAACTTCTTACATTAAAAACCGAGAATCATATTGAAATTTCATCTAATCATTGCTTTATTGGTGTCTTAACTTCTTTCCCAAATATTTTCACAATATTATTTTGTTAATTAAATGCTTTTGGTAAAGTATTATAAATTCAGAAGTTTTATTCAGATTCTCTCCTCGAATTGAGTAATGGCACAGCTCTTCCAGATCACGTTACATGTTTATATGATCAGTCTTTGTTCCTGAGCATTGAATATAAACATTAAAAAACGGCAGTTAGTTATAAACTAAAATAAAAATTTAGATTTTGTTGTGAAGAAATCTAAAACCATTTGTCAGTTTGTGCTCTCAATATATTTTCCATGGAAAGAGGTGATTGGGGATATTAATTTAGCCCAAGTTAAGTCCTCCTATTGCATGAGTGCTTTTACGTCAAAATCAGCCATCTTACTTTCTTTTATAAATTTAAAGTACCCAATTATGTTTTCCAATTAAGGGTAATTTAGGGTAATTTAGCATGGCTAATCCACCTTTGGGTTGTGGGGGTGAAACCCACGCAGCACGGTAGCACACGTGGATAGCACTGTGGCTTCACAACGCCAGGGTCCCAGGTTCGATTCCCCGCTGGGTCACTGTCTGTGTGGAGTTTGCACATTCTCCCCGTGTCTGCGTGGGTTTCCTCCGGGTGCTCCAATTTCCTCCCACAGTCCAAAGACATGCAGGTTAGGGGGATTGGCGATGATAAATTGCCCTTAGTGACCAAAAAGGTTAGGAGGGGTTATTGGGTTACGGGGATTGGGTGGAAGTGAGAGCTTAAGTGGGTCGGTGCCGACTCGATGAGCCAAATGGCCTCCTTCCGCACTGTATGTTCTATGTATCCAACGATGGTTTCAACACAGCTGTCACTTCAACCAAGGGATGTCAACTATTTTTGATCTTTATGTCGTCTTTGTCGACAGGAATAGTGCCGGAAGACTGGAGGATAGCAAATGTTGTCCCCTTGTTCAAGAAGGGGAGTAGAGACAACCCTGGTAATTATAGACCTGTGAGCCTTACTTCGGTTGTGGGTAAAATGTTGGAAAAGGTTATAAGAGATAGGGTTTATAATCATCTTGAAAAGAACAAGTTGATTAGCGATACTCAACACGGTTTTGTGAAGGGTAGGTCATGTCTCACAAACCTTATTGAGTTTTTTGAGAAGGTGACCAAACAGGTGGATCAGGGCAAAGCTGTTGATGTGGTGTATATGGATTTTAGTAAGGCGTTTGATAAGGTTCCCCACGGTAGGCTATTGCAGAAAATAAGGAAGTATGGAATTGAAGGTGATTTAGCGGTTTGGATCAGTAATTGGCTAGCTGAAAGAAGACAGAGGGTGGTGGTTGATGGCAAATGTTCATCCTGGAGTTCAGTTACTAGTGGTGTACCGCAAGGATCTGTTTTGGGGCCACTGCTGTTTGTAATTTTTATAAATGACCTGGAAGAGGGTGTAGAAGGATGGGTTAGTAAATTTGCAGATGACACGAAGGTCGGTGGAGTTGTGGATAGTGCTGAAGGATGTTATAGGATACAGAGGGACATAGATAAGCTGCAGAGCTGGGCTGAGAGGTGGCAGATGGAGTTTAATGCGGAAAAGTGTGAGGTGGTTCACTTTGGAAGGAGTAACAGGAATGCAGAGTACTGGGCTAATGGCAAGATTCTTGGTAGTGTAGATGAACAGAGAGATCTCGGCATCCAGGTACATAAATCCCTGAAAGTTGCCACCCAGGTTAATAGGGCTGTTAAGAAGGCATATGGTGTGCTAGCCTTTATAAGCAGGGGGATTGAGTTTCGGAACCACAAGGTCATGCTGCAGCTGTACATAACTCTGGTGCGGCCACACCTGGAGTACTGCGTGCAGTTCTGGTCACCACATTATAGGAAGGATGTGGAAGCTTTGGAAAGGGTTCAGAGGAGATTTACTAGGATGTTGCCTGGTATGGAGGGAAGGTCTTACGAGGAAAGGCTCAGGGAATTGAGGTTGTTTTCGTTAGAGAGGAGAAGGCTGAGAGGTGACTTAATAGAGACATATAAGATAGTCAGAGGGTTAGATAGGGTGGACAGTGAGAGTCTTTTTCCTCGGATGGTGATGACCAACACGAGGGGACATAGCTTTAAATTGAGGGGTGAGAGATATAGGACAGATGTCAGAGGCAGTTTCTTTACTCAGAGAGTAGTAGGGGTGTGGAACGCCCTGCCTGCAATAGTAGTAGACTCGCCAACTTTAAGGGTATTTAAGTGGTCACTGGATAGACATATGGATGAAAATGGAATAGTGTAGGTCAGATAGGCTTCAGATGGTTTCACAGGTCGGCGCAACATCGAGGGCCGAAGGGCCCGTACTGCGCTGTAGTGTTCTATGTTCTATGTTCTATGTAACGTGCAAACTCCACAAGGACAGTGATCCAGGGTCGGGATTTGAACCCAGGTCCTCAGCACTGTAGGCAGCATTGCTAACCACTGTGCCACCATGCTACCCTCCTACTTTCTATTGTTAGTATTCACAAAGCTTACTGCTATAATTCCTATTGTTTGGTTTCAACAATTTTGGCCACGTCATTTTTCCTTTCTACTTCCTCTTTCAATGGCTCCCAACCATTGGCGCCGCATCGACCGCCCGTGCTCGACTGACGGCGATTTTCCAATCCCCAGAGAATCGCAGGAAGGTGTCGGACCTGATCACAGATCTGTCGCCCTATTCTCCCCCCTCCCACGACGAGCGCGATTTTGGCGCGGAGGCTCAAAAAATCCTGCCCAATGTTAAACTCTCTCTCTCTCTCTCTCTCTCTCTGTCTCTCTGACACACACACACACAATAGAGAATTTCCAGTCCCCCCACAGAGTGTTTCCCAATGGCAGAGGTGGTTCACAATTGACTGCCGGCAGGATCATAGACAATTAAAAATACATTGAACAGCAGGAAGGACAACCCCCCCCCTACACTGTTTAAATGATCAACTATTTTCAGGTTAGTTGTTGATTTATTTCTACTGGCTGTTATCATGACTGCTCAACCTTTTAGTATTTCCTCACGTTGTCTAAGCTTCTAAAGTCTATAAAGAATGGTGTGGCAGGTGCTGAAGGACTTAGGCCTGACTTCAAGACCTCTGCACATACCAGTTGCTCTTAGACATGAGGGCGATTATTAGCATTTCCCTTGGAATACAACACAATCCAGAGAGTTTTGCACTGAGTGCTGAATTTGGGTGCATTTGAGTGCTATAGTGAGAGTTTGGTGACTGAGGGAGTTAGGTGAGGAGGGAGTAAGGTGCTCCTTTCATTTCATTTCCTACATTTCCTCAAAGAGCGTGAAGGGAGCCGGGAGTTTACAGAGACTGCAACTGACTGGGAGCAGAGTCGGAGGGTGGAGTTCCAGTTGGTCCACAGGGTAGCTATATTCTGTAAGATAAGAGGGGATGGAGGATCGGGCAGTTGCATGCTCCTTCTGTAGGGTGTGGGTGGTGAGGGATACCACCGGTGTCAGCGCTGACTATAGCTGCGGGAAGTGCACCCAACTCCAGCTCCACAGAGACCGTGTTAGGGAACTGGAGCTGGAGCTGGATGAACTTCGGATCATCCGGGAAGCATGGGGGTAATAGACAAGAGTTACAGGGAAGTAACCACACCCAAGATACAGGACAAGAGTAGCTGGGTTACAGTCAGGGGAAAGAAAACGAACAGGCAGACAGTGCAGGGATCCCTCATGGCCGTTCCCCTTCAAAACAAGTATACAGTTTTGGGTGCAGTTGGGAGACTGACCTACCGGGGGAAGTGCCTAGCGGCCAGGACTCTCGCACTGAGTCTGCCTCTGGGGCTCAGAAGGGAAGGGGGGAGAATAGAAAAGCAATAGTAATAGGAGACTCAATGGTTAGGGAAATAGATCAGAGATTCTGCGGTTGTGAGTGAGACTCCCGGAAGATATGTTGCCTCCCAGGTGCCAGGGCCAGGGATGTCTCAGATCGTGTCTTCAGGATCCTTAAGGGGGAGGGTGAGCAGCCAGAAGTCGTGGTGCACATTGGTACCAACGACGTAGGTAGGAAAAGGGGTGTGGATGTAATAAACGAGTTTAGGGAGTTAGGCTGGAAGTTAAAAGCCAGGACAGACAGAGTTGTCATCTCTGGTTTGTTGCCGGTGCCACATGATAGCGAGGCTCGGAATAGGGAGAGAGTGCAGTTGAACATGTGGCTGCAGTAATGGTGTAGGAGGGAGGGCTTCAGGTATTTGGATAATTGGAGCAAATTCAGGGGAAGGTGAGACCTGTACAAGCAGCATGGGTTGCATCCGAACCAGAGGGGCACCAATATCATGGGAGGGAGGTTTTCTAGTACTCTTCGGGAGGGTTTAAAATTATTTAGCAGGGGAATGGGAACCGGATTTGTAGTCCAGCAACTAAGGTAGCCGATGTTCAGGGTGTCAAAGCGTGTAGTGAGGCAGCGGGGAAGGGAACACTGACAAAGGAGAGTACTTGCAGGCATGGAGATGGGTTGAAGTATGTATACTTCAACGCAAGAAGCATCAGGAATAAGGTGGGTGAACTTAAGACATGGATCGGTACTTGGGACTACGGTGTGGTGGCCATCACTGAAACTTGGACAGAAGAGGGGCAGAAATGGTTGTTGGAGGTTCCTGGTTATAGATATTTCAATAGGATTAAGGAGGATGGTAAAAGAGGTGGGGGGGGGGGGGGGTTGCATTGTTAATTAGAGATAGTATAACAGCTGCAGAAAGGCAGTTTGAGGAGGATCTGCCCACTGATGTAGTATGGGTTGAAGTTAGAAATTGGAAAGGAGCAGTCACCTTGTTGCGAGTTTTCTATAGGCCCCCCAATAGCAGCAGAGATGTGGAGAAACAGATTTGGAAACAGATTTTGGCAAGGTGCAGAAGTCACAGGGTAGTAGGGTGACTTCAACTTCAACTTCTCAAATATTGAGTGGAAACTCTTTAGATCAAATAGTTTGGATGGGGTGGTGTTTGTGCAGTGTGTCCAGGAAGCTTTTCTAACACAGTATGTAGATTGTCCAACCAGAAGGGAGGCCATATTGGATTTGGTACTTGGTAATGAACCAGGGCAAGTGATAGATTTGTTAGTGGGGGAGCATTTTGGAGATAGTGACCACAATTCTGTGACTTTCACTTTAGTAATGGAGAGGGATAGGTGCGTGCAACAGGGCAAGGTTTACAATTGGGGGAAGGGTAAATACGATGCTGTCAGGCAAGAACTGAAATGCATAAGTTGGGAACATAGGCTGTCAGGGAAGGATACAATTGAAATGTGGAACTTGTTCAAGGAACAGATACAACGTGTCCTTCATATGTATGTCCCTGTCAGGCAGAGAAGAGATGGTCGAGTGAGGAAACCATGGTTGACAAGAGAGGTTAAATGTCTTGTTAAGAGGAGGAAGGATACTTCAGTAAAGCTGAGGAAACAAGGTTCAGACAGGGCCCTGGAGGGATACAAGATAGCCAGGAGGGAACTGAAGAAAGGGATTAAGAGAGCTCAGAGAGGGCATGAAAAATCTTTGGCCGATAGGATCAAGGAAAATCCGAAGGCCTTTTACACATAGGTGAGAAATATGAGAATGACTAGAGCGAGGGTAGGTCCAATCAATGACAGCAGCGGGAGATTGTGTATTGAGTCTGAAGAGATAGGAGAGGTCTTGAACGAGTACTTTTCTTCAGTATTTACAAATGAGAAGGGCCATATTGTTGGAGAGGACAGTGTGAAACACACTAGTAAACCTGCGAGGAAGGAAGATATGTTGAGCATTTTGAGGATAGACAAGTCCCCCGGGGCTGACGGGATATATCCAAGGATTCTATGGGAAGCAAGAGATGAAATTGCAGAGCCATTGGCAATGATCTTTTCGTCTTCACTGACAACAGGGGTGGTACCAGGGGATTGGAGAGTGGCAAATGTCGTGCCCCTGTTCAAAAAGGGAATAGGGATAAACCTGGGAATTACAGTCCAGTTAGTCTTACTTCGGTGGGAGGCAAAGTAATAGAAAGGGTACTGAGGGATAGGATTTCTGAGCATCTGGAAAGACACTGCTTGATTATGGATAGTCAGCACGTATTTGTGAGGGGTAGGTCTTGCCTCACAAGTCTTATTGAATTCTTTTAGGAGGTGACCAAGCACGTGGATGAAGGTAAAGCAGTGGATGTGGTGTACATGGATTTTAGTAAGGCATTTGATTAGCTTCCCCATGGTCGGTTTATGCAGAAAGTAAGGAGGCATGGGATAGTGGGAAATTTGGCCAGTTGGATAACAAACTGACTAACCGATAGAAATCAAAGAGTGGTGGTTGGTGGCAAATATTGAGCCTGGAGCCCAGTTACCAGTGGCGTACCACAGGGATCAGTTCTGGGTCCTCTGCTGATTGTGATTTTAATTAATGACTTGGATGAGGGAGTTGAATGGTGGGTCAGGAAATTTGCAAATTATACGAAGATTGATGGAGATGTGGATAGTGAGGAGGGCTGTTGTCGGCTGCAAAGAGACATAGATAGGATGCAGAGCTGGGCTGAGAAGTAGCAGACGGAGTTTAACCTTGAAAAGTGTGAGGTTGTCCATTTTGGAAGAACAAATATGAATGCTGAATACAGGGTTAAAGGTAAGGTTCTTGGCAATGTGGAGGAGCAGAGAGATCTCGGGGTCTATGTTCATAGGTCTTTGAAGGTTGCCACTCAAGTGGATAGAGCTGTGAAGAGAGCCTCTGGTGTGCTAGCGTTCATTAGCAGAGGGATTGAATTTAAGAGTCGTGATATGATGATGCAGCTGTACAAAACCTTGGTCAGGCCACATTTGGAGTACTGTGTGCAATTCTGGTCGCCTCATTTTGGGAAGGATGTGGAAACTTTGGAAAAGGTGCAAAGGAGATTTACCAGGATGTTGCCTGGAATGGAGAGTAGGTCTTACGAGGAAAGGCTAAGGGTGCTAGGCCTTTTCTCATTAGAACGGAGAAGGATGAGGGGCGATTTTGTAGAGGTTTATAAGATGATCAGGGGAATAGATAGAGTAGACAGACAGAGACTTTTTCCCCGGGTGGAATAAACCATTACAAGGGGACATAAATTTAAGGTGAATGGTGGAAGATATAGGGGGGATGTCAGAGGTAGGTTCTTTACCCAGAGAGTAGTGGGGGCATGGAATGCACTGCCGGTGGAAGTAGTTGAGTCGGAAACATTAGGGACCTCCAAGCGGCTATTGGATAGGTACATGGATTACGGTAGAATGATGGGGTGCATATTAATTTGTTCTTAATCTAGGACAAATGTTGGGCACAACATCGTGGGCTGAAGGGCCTGTTCTGTGCTGTATTTTTCTATGTTCTAATTTGCAGAGAATATGCAGATCAGGACAATCTGTTAGAGGCGGGGAAAACGGGAAAGGGTAGACAGGCTCTCAGCAAGAGGTCTTCGCCACTCAGAAATAAATTTCTGACCTGAACCGTAACCATGAATATTATGCAAAACTATTTGAGTTCGCTAGGGACATCCTCACTGAAATCTGGCACCAAATATTGCAACAGCAGCAACCTCATAGCAGGGCAAAGGTTTCCAGTGTCTTTGGAGGTGAACTCATCCATAAACGTTTAACCCTCTGGCTTCTTTCGATAAAATATTAAAGCATGCCGCTGTTCAGAGAGACTTGGGTGTGCTAGTGCATGAGTCACAGAAGGTTGGTTTACAAGTGCAACAGGTGATTAAGAAGGCAAATGGAATTTTGTCCTTCATTGCTAGAGGGATGGAGTTTAAGACTAGGGAGGTTATGTTGCAATTGTATGAGGTGTTAATGCGGCCACACCTGGAGTATTGTGTTCAGTTTTGGTCTCCTTACTTGAGAAAGGACGTACTGGCGCTGGAGGGTGTGCAGAGGAGATTCACTAGGTTAATCCCAGAGCTGAAGGGGTTGGATTATGAGGAGAGGTTGAGTAGACTGGGACTGTACTCGTTGGAATTTAGAAGGATGAGGGGGGATCTTATAGAAACATTTAAAATTATGAAGGGAATAGATAGGATAGATGCGGGCAGGTTGATTCCACTTGCGGGTGACAGCAGAACTAGGGGACATAGCCTCAAAATAAGGGGAAGTAGATTTAGGACTGAGTTTAGGAGGAACTTTTTCACCCAAAGGGTTGTGAATCTATGGAATTCCTTGCCCAGTGAAGCAGTTGAGGCTCCTTCATTACATGTTTTTAAGGTAAAGATAGATAGTTTTTTGAAGAATAAAGGGATTAAGGGTTATGGTGTTCAGGCCGGAAAGTGGAGCTGAGTCCACAAAAGATCAGCCATGATCTAATTGAATGGCGGAGCAGGCTCGAGGGGGCCAGATGGCCTACTCCTGCTCCTAGTTCTTATGTTCTTATGTTCTTCCAGGCTAAACTGATGATACTTGCAACATCTCAGTTTGCCATACATTGTTGGGAGAGGAATGTTACTGACATTCCATATTCAAAGAGAGAAAACCTAACTTAATTCTAATGTACCGGAGAGCAGCAGGGAAAGTGAGGATGTGGCTTTATGTGGATTGAAGACTCCTGCATGGTGCAGGATGCCATTGACTGTATGTATGTATGTCACAATGTAGGTACCTCATGCAGGCAACCAAGTGGGATTTCACTCTGTTACTACCATCAGGTGTGCAGCCTTACACAACAAATCATGTAAGTTGTGCTCAGTATCCTGGCAGCAGTCATGATGTTTTTGTTCTGTGCTAGTCCACTGTGCCTTCATTTCAGCCACCACAAAAACCTGAAAGTGCCTGTTGGTGACAAGGTCCATCCATTGACTGCATGATTGGTGACTAGTGCACAACCCATGCACATTTGGGCAGCAGGCATACTATGAAAGCTAAGCTGCCACACAAAAAGTGATACAGCAGGCCAATGGGGTATTGAAACAACGCTGCTACTGTCTGGACCACACTGGAGGAGTCCTGGGGTACTCGGCAGGATGGATATCAAGGTCCATGGTGATCTGATGTATGCTGCACAGCCTTTCCAACACGAAGGCACAGCTCTTGCCATTAACTATATGACTAGTAGCGTGGTCAGGCTGGCAAGGCACATAGGCCAGGAATACAAACTGTCAGATGAGACCCTGGCGGGAATTGATACTGGCCATCTGCAAGAGCACTCAAGTCAACACAAATTCATTATCGCTATGTGGACTTTGTGATTACCCACTCACGTTTACATAAAAGAACACAATCATGCTATGAATATGTAACAAACTTCCAGACACAGTTAATCGACTTTGTAGCAGGATGAAGAACAAACAGAAGAAGCTATCAGACTCCATAATGAGCTGATGGCTGGTCATATGAGAGTGTTTCAGAGAACAATGGGTCTTGATTGAATCACTCTGGATAAACAGGAGAGTCCTGTTTTTCTCTTGAACAAGTCGGGGTCTGGATGGGACAATGGCCAGTTGTGGGTGTATATCTATGACTCAATGCTAGCACACCAGTATAAAGAAAGGAACATCAGAACAGATCTTCAGTGATAACCTGGGAGTCCCCCAGGTACAATCATCACAAGAAAACATCCAGCGATCTTAATCCAGCCAGTCTCCTTCACTAAGTGTGGGTAAAGCCGAAAGCGCAGCTGTGAATCTGAGTCATACTTTGTTTAGTGAGAGAATTGTGAATAAAATTGCATTAAACCGTGAACCTGTGTTGTTCATCTTGCAAATAAGGACATCTGGGTAAAACCTTTGATTAATTCACTGGTTGATGTATCTGGGGTTTTACAGATAGAACAGTAGCTAAGGAGCATGAGGAGGAGGCGAAGGAAGAAATGGAACAGAAAGGGAGAAGGAAACCAAGACAGTTCCTTTCTTGCTGTCCATGAAAAATGAAAATGGCTTATTGTCACGAGTAGGCTTCAAATGAAGTTACTGTGAAAAGCCCCTAGTCGCCACATTCCGGCACCTGTTTGGGGAGGCTGTTATGGGAATCAAACCGTGCT
Organism: Scyliorhinus canicula; assembly: GCF_902713615.1. Classification (NCBI taxonomy): domain Eukaryota; kingdom Metazoa; phylum Chordata; class Chondrichthyes; order Carcharhiniformes; family Scyliorhinidae; genus Scyliorhinus; species Scyliorhinus canicula. The sequence goes on along the minus strand of NC_052153.1, from coordinate 144,837,183 downwards.
GCTGGCTTGCCTTGGTCTGCTTTCAAAGCCTGCGATTTAGTCCAGTGAGCTAAACAGCTCCTGATGAACACCTTCACCCAACTGTGAAACCAATAAACACATCTACATTCACAAACAATTCCACATTTTACCTTCCTTTTTTTTACTGACCATCTCAGGGTCGCTTGGCCGTAAGGTAAAATAAAAGCCACCACAAAAGAAACATTCAAAATCAAATTCAGAAATAAAACCATGACATCAGAAATGAAAACTGAAGCTAATCGTCCTTGAGCATTTCTTTAGTGCCTGTCTTTGCCTAACTTAATGCTACTCCACTAAACCACCCAAGTGGCTGCAACATGGCTGGTGAAAGGCTGTCAGTGGGGAGACTTCAAATGAACTTTCAGAATGACCTAGAGCAGATCTGGACCTCAAAGTTATGGCTTTGCACTAGTCATGGCGGCAGCAATAAGGTCACTAGTAGAGTGGCAATTGTTGCCATGTTGAGGGAGGGCAACAGGCACATGCACCACAGAGTCACGATCGCTCCCACAAGTTGGCACGTTAGTAATCTGTTTGAAGGATTGCTGAAGTGCTGTGACTCCATACAAGCCCTTTTGAACACTGCAGTCCACAGCCATGATGATAGCAGTCTTGAGTTGCCATAACAGCAGTCTGAGCTTGAATAACAGCAAGTTAACATTGCATTCAGTAATCTGAACTTCCATAGTAACCCTCAGGCTTTGGGTGGCTCACGCTTGTGTTACAATGAAAGCTGCTACATCAGTCATCAGATGCTCCAATAGTTGTGTTGACAGTTGTGTGAAGGAAGTTGCCCACCACTTCCACACTGGAAAGCTCCAAACTTTGTGCAAAATCCTATGCCTAATTGATACTGGTCTCCCCATGCTATGAAGGGGAAGTGGGATGCAAGAAGGAGGATTGGTATGAGGATACCGTCAACTCATGTAATTCAGTCTTGTTACTAGCCTTACAGTTTCAGCAATAACCATTCCATTAAAAGCAACCACCATCTCTTCCATTGAGGTTAAGACATGCAGGCATGCCTCAGTTCTGTCCCATCTTGTCTTGTAAGAGAGAGATGAGCATATCATTTGGTATGCTGCAGTGTATTTGGTTGGTACAGCTGATATGATTGAACAACGACAGTGTGTGTTAGCTGTGAAATTTGAGTGTGAGACTTTTAGCAGTTCTAAGGGTGTGAGACATATAGCAGTTCTAGGTGTGTGAGAGTAAATTGAAGTTATGAATATGCGGTATGAATAATTATTCACAGAGATTACTGGTGAGTGATGGATTTCAGCTGCGTTGCACATGTATCTGAGGCTAATTGTGTCATAGATGTGACATGCCATTTGAATATGCATTCACTCATGTGATGTCACTAACCTTTTTGAAGGACTGAATCAAGGTTCTTGGGGTTTGTTTGCTGAAGTGCCGCATCATGGGCTTACCCAGGCTTAACCAAATGCTGGTTTAAGATTTTAAAGCGGAAGTGTTTGCAGTAAATTAAAGTAAAATACCATGAAGTGTCGTGAATGTGGTCTTTGGATCAGACTAGGAAGTTGGGTGACACGGTAGCATTGTTGTTAGCACTGTTGCTTCACAGTGCCAGGGACCCAGATTCGATCCCTGGCTTGCGTTACTGTCTGTGTGGAGTTTTCACATCCTCCCCGTGTCTACGTGCTTGTTAGGTGAATTGGACATTCTGAACTCTCCCTCAATATAACTGAACATGCGCCATAGTGTGGCGACTAGGGGATTTTCACTGTAGCTTCATTGCAGTGTTAATGTAAGCCTTCTTGTGACACTAATAAAGATTTTTATTGATGACTGGCCTATGGGTCAGGCACGATAAGCTAAGGAACGTGACCTTCAAGGCCAAGCTAAGATATGCAGATAACTGGACAATGTGGTAAATCCTAATAAATCGTGATTCACAAAACTAAGGGTCAGGTCAATCTCCATGAGTTTGTAAATACAGATGTACCAAATTAGATGTGCAAGATAAAAACAATGAGAGTTAGTGGTGAAGCATCACAAAGATGCTATAAATGCCTGACAGAGGCAGCACAGTGGCGCAGTGAGTTAGCCCTGCTGCCTCACGGCACCGAGGTCCCAGGTTCGATCCCGGCTCTGGGTTACTGTCCGTGTGGAGTTTGCACATTCTCCCCGTGTTTCTGTGGGTTTTGCCCCCACAACCCAAAAGATGTATAGGCTAGGTGGATTGGCTATGCTAAATTGCCCCTTAAATTGAAAAAATTTAATGGGTACTCTAAATTTATTTTAATAAATAAATGCCTGACAGAAACTGTATTTTTGAAGAGTACCTTAGAGCATCTTGAGAATGCATTCCCCTATAGGCATACTTATATTGAATAAATTGCTGCCTGATTCGCCTATAGCTGAGTGTCTTTAGATATTGCACAATACTGTTAAGACTATATGATCCCACAGTTTCCTACGAATTTGTTTGGAGGGCCTTATGGGAACCTGTGGATACAGTGCACCTCCTCTGCCCTCTTCTTCACCTTCATAGTCAAGGTCACCAGTGCTGCATTACGATATTTTGCAGTTCATTGTGTCTCTTGTCTCTCTATTCCAGTCTTGTCTCTTTCTCATGTCAGAATCAGTTATAGAATAATTCCCAGCACATTCTCCATTCACAATGCATAACATCTCCTTTAAGATAATGCAGGTTAGTCTTAACTGGTGATTTTGGACCTCCTGCTGAGGTGTGCAGACAAGAGAGAACATAGGATATAAGAGCAGGAGTAGGCCATTCAGCCCTTCGAGCCTACTGCACCATTTAATAAGATCCTGGCTGATCTTTAAAACCGTTTATTGTCACAAGTCGGGTTCAAATGAAGTTACTGTGAAAAGCCCCGAGTCGCCACATTCCGGCGCCTGTTTGGGGAGGCTGGCATAAGGCCTTTCTTCTACTTCAACACAATTTTCCTACACAATTCCCATTTCCCTTGATGTTTTAATATACATCTATAGTATTTAATATGTTTTTAATATCTGGCAATCTCAGTCCTGAACATGAACAATGACTGAGCCTCCACAGCCCTCTGGGGCAGAGTATTCCAAAGATTCACCAACCTCGCCCTCTACCATATATATTTTAATTATGCTGGAATCCTCATATCCAGTTGTAAGTGCTCATCTTCACAAAGAAAAGATGGCAGTTAAAGGTTATTCAAAAAATTCCCAGGGCCAATTTAGTTGTTCACTTGCTGTGTTGTTTTGTGGCCAGTTGCTCACGTTAAATGTGAGCCAGTTCCTCACAGAGCGGTCTATGAGGAAGACTCAAACCAATATGGCAAACAGGTGGAAAAGTCTAGGTTTGAGACAAGGGAGGGAGAACAGCATTAATGGAACTGTTCAGATACCAGCAGAAGTTAGAAATATTACCAGAGGGAGATGAAAAAAAGAGGCTGAGAGGCAGGCATAAATAATAAACTGGGCTAAAAATAGTTCCAGGGGGGCAGCACGGTGGCGCAGTGGTTAGCATTGCTGCCTACGACGCTGAGGACCCGGGTTCGAATCCCGGCTCTGGGTCACTGTCCATATGGAGTTTGCACATTCTCCCTGTGTCTGCGTGGGTTTCACCCCCACAACCCAAAGATGTGCAGGATAGGTAGATTGGCCACTCTAAATTGCCCCTTAATTGGAAAAAATTATTGGGTACTCTAAATTTTTTTTTTTTTTAAATAGGTCCAGGCATGACTTGAAAGAAAGACTTGCATTTATATACTGCTTCTTATGGTCACCAGACATATCAAAGCACTTTACAGCCAATGAAGTACTTTTGTAGTGTAGTGGCTAATATAATAAAGGAAACACAACAAACTTCCAAAAACAGCTGATTGATAATGACTAGATAATCTATTTTCTCTGATGTTGATTGAAAGATAAATATATTCTTTTATAAATTTAGAGTACCCAATTCATTTTTTCCAATTAAGGGGCAATTTAGCGTGGCCAATCTACCGACTCTGCCCATCTTTTGGGTTGTGGGGGCGAAACCCAAGCAAACATGGGGAGAATGTGCAAACTCCACACAGACAGTGACCCAGAGCCGGGCTCGAACCTGGGACCTCGGCGCCGTGAGACAGCAGCACTAACCACTGCGCCACCGTGCTGCCCGAAAGATAAATATTGACCGGGTACGAGGGATAATACTCCAGTTCTTCTTCAAAAGAGTGCTATGCGATAATTTGCATCCAACGGAACAGGAAGATAGTGCTTCGATTTAGCATCTCGAGAGGGATTCTCTGGTTTCCCCAGTCGTTACGTGTTTCTCGGCGGCGTGCCGTTCGCTGGCAGCAGGATTCTCCCTTCCCCCCACTTGTCAATGGAATTTCCCATTGAAGCCACCCCGAGCCATTTGGAAACCCACAGGCGGGGGTGCATTGCCAGTGGGAACAGAGAATCCCAGTGGTCGGAGAATTCCAGCCCTCATTTGAAAAGTGGCACAGTGCTGTATTCCCTCAGTACTGCACTGGAGTGTCAGCCCTGATTTTTGTGCCCTGGAGTAGGACTTGAGCCCAGAACTTCAAGGCACGAGATGAGAGTGCGACCAACCAAGCCACAGCCGGCACAGAATTGCTCCCAGCATGCACCAGAAGCCAAGGCTGTATTCTTAAGGCCAGCCGCAAATTGGACTGGGACTCATTTCAATAATTGACAATTGTTAACTGTGATCTGTAGGTATCTGTTATGTTCCCCAGAGATAGTTCTACCAGTTTAAAGGTTTCAAATTTGAGCTGGCTATCACCCAACCAACGTCCTGCATGTCGGTCATGGGTTGCATGAGGTGAGCTTGGGAGGGGAAGAAGCATCGTTAATATTAACTCTACTGACACACAATCCGGTGAGAGACAGCTGAAACCTTGTGGTAAATGTAAAAAAAAAATTATATTTTTGCAGTAATATTATTAAAATTTGGGTTAAGATGCATACAGATAGTATAACTGCTAGTGTGGTGATTAAGGTGTTGTAAAAGTGAGCTGACCATTGATTTTCAGGTGAAATGTTCTGCCAATAGATCTTGAGAATCATTTACCTGTTTACAGCCAGCTAACTAATGGAATATTGGTTTGGCTTTAAGAACCCTTGGGGTGCAGACAATTTGTGAAGGTATTGTGTTTATTCTGGAAGAACAAGTCAAGGGACATCTTGTAAGAAGAGACAAAAGAATGCCTCATGCTTTGGGTACCAGTAATCAGAACAGCCAGGTCTGTCTGAAGGGTCAGCATGTCCTAGAACTCTAATCTGAACAGAAGGTTTCAGTTTGGTCCAGAAAGGGTCACCCTCCATGTAAATCTCTGGCAGTTAACTTTGTACATGAGTGGTATTTAATATATATTTGGGGTTAATTGAAATATAGTGGCAGGTTTAGGAAGTAAGTTAAGGTTTCTTCTATCACTTAAGAACTGTTGTAACTGTTAACTGTAAAGCTATTTCTTTGTTGCTAAAATGGGTAACTTTGTGATTAAACAAAAGTTTGTTGGGGGGGGGGGGTGGAAGAATGCTAGGATCACAAAGAAGGTCTCACAAAAAACAAAATCAAGGGGAGGGCTGGCCCTCCCAAACCTGCAATTCTACCACTGGGCGGTGACGGCCGAGCGAGTAAGGGGATGGATCAAGGAGCCAGAAGCTAGGTGGGTGCGCGCGGAGGAGGCCTCCTGTAAGGGGACCTCCCTCCGGGTCCTCGCCACTGCGGCACTCCCATCCCCACCCAAAAAACACCCCAGCAGCCCGGTGGTGATAGCCACCCTCCAGTCCTGGAACCAGCTACGGCAATCTGGCCTGACCAAAAAGTCAGACAAAGCTCCCATCTGTAACAACCATAGGTTCCCGCCAGCACTGATCGACGCCACCTTCAAAAGGTGGATACAAGATGACGGGACACTGACAGTCAGGGACATATACACTAACGGCAGGGTTGCGACACTGGACGAACTGACGGAGAAATACCAGGTGGCCGGGGGAACGTGCTAACGTACCTGCAGCTCAGAAACTTCCTACGAAAGGAGACAAGGACTTACCCACAACCGCCACGACAGACATTACTGGAAGAGTTACTGGACGCAAGCATATTAGAGAGAGGAAACTGTAACGACATGTACGACCGACTGGTAGAAGACGGCCGACACCGTACTGGACGCAACAAGAAGGAAATGGGAGGAGGCCCTGGGGATGGAGATAGGGTGGGGACTCTGGAGCGAAGCACTGCATAGGGTCAACTCCACCTCCACCTGCGCAAGGCGCAGCCTGACGCAACTAAAAGTGGTACATAGAGCCCACTTAACAAGAACCCGTATGAGTAGGTTCTTCCTGGAGGTGGAGGACAGATGTGAATGGTGCCAAGGAAGCCCGGCCAACCATGGCCACATGTTCTGGTCCTGCCCCAGATGTGTGGAGTACTGGACTGCCTTCTTCGAGTCAATGTCCAAAGTGGTGGGAGTGAGTGTAGAGCCATGCCCGATAGTGGCGGTCATCAGGGTTTCAGACCAGCCAGATCTATTTCTGGGGTGGAGGGCAGACGCCCTTGCCTTTGCCTCCCTGATCGCCCAACATAGAATCCTGTTTGGCTGGCGGTCAGCAGCACCACCCAAAGCTGCAGACTGGCTGTCCGACCTCTCGGAATCCCTCCAAATGGAGAAAATTAAAATCGCCATCCGAGGGTCAGATGAAGGGCTTCCACAGAACTTGGGAGCCATTCACCCGAATGTTCCGGGACTTGTTTGTGGCCAACAAACAAGGAGAAGAATAGCCAGGTAGCCAGGAACCAGGGGAAAGCAGCCGAAGCATGAGAGGGGGAGATAGAACGGGAGGGGGTTGGGGGGGGGACAACTCATTGTAAGAGGAAGGAAAGGCGAACTACGGCGGGGGGAGGAGGAGGGAAGAGACAGGGAACAATAGAGGAGAGCCAGGGAGGCAGAGGGGGGGGGGGGGGGGGGGGGGGGGGGGGGGTGGGGGGGGGGGGGGGGGGGGGGGGGGGGGGGGGGGGGGGGGGGGGGGGGAGGGGGGGAGGCAGGGAAACGTTAACCAACCTGACATATACAGGAACAGAGAAAAGGGAGAACACAGGTGGAGGACGGGAGGGCCGGCGGAAGCGGTAGCGTGCACGTAAGACAACGGTGGTGAAATCCGACCGGGAGAAGCGAGGGGCAACACCGGCACCAGACCCACTCGAGGATTGCCCTCCGGAAGTGCCTTGCCAGCACGAACGAATGCCTGCTTGCATATATATAGATATATCATATCCTGTGTAAATAACGGCAAAATATACTCTGCAAAAATCCAATAAGAAAAGTTTTTTTTAAAAAAGATACCTATTGGTCAGTATTATCACTCCTGTGGTGCTGTAACATTTCCTCATAGTTTTACAAATTGAAAATAGTTGGGTTCTCATTCGGGATCCTAACAAAACAAATGCAAAATACCAGCAAAATTCCCATGAAATTTCAGGACCTTGCGAAGGTAAATTAACTTAAAGTCTTGCTCCAGCAGCAGATGTGGTTCATTCACAGCTGAACTTTTTTTGATAAGGAGAAACAAAGGTGACATCTTCCAGCTGTTCACGCCAGCAGGAACTTCCAGTCTCCAATGATGGCTCACCACATTCCTCAATGGCGTAGGGTGGATGCAATGGAAATCCCAGGGCGGCACGGTGGCACAGTGGTTAGCACTGGTTCCTCATGGCGCGAAGACCCGGATTCGATCCCGGCCCCGGGTCACTGTAGGTGCGTTTGCACATTCTTCCCATGTCTGCGTGGGTCTCACCCCCACAACCGAAAGATGTACAGGGTCGGCCACGCTAAATTGCCCCTTAATTAGAAACAAAATGAATTGGATACTCTAAATTCATTTTTATAAATGGGAAATCCCATTGACTGTGGGACCAGAAGATCCCGCCTCCGCCTAACAACAGACCACCTCCCACCACAGAGAAACACGTCACAGGGGAGGCCAAAGAATCTCAGCCTCAATTTTGATCAGATGCATTGGAGAAGAGAAAGTTTCATTTGAATTTTGAAGCTAACAGGTCATATGAAAGAAAGTAAGACTGGTATTTGTATTATGTACCTTTCAGAATCATAAGATGTCCCAAAAGGCTTTAAAATCAATGAAACACCTTTTGAAGTATAAATTTAGCTCCTCACGTCTGTCCCTTCATTCAGTGAGTTCAGCATTGATCTATGATCTGACTTGATATCCTTGTCTTTACCCCATATTCTTTTTTTTTTATAAATGTTTTTTATTGAGTTTTCATGTTTTATATATGACAAGTTACAAATTATTAGAGAGAAAAAAAAAGAAAACACAAAAATTTAACATGTATATTTACAGGTAAGCATAGAACATAGAACATAGAACACCACAGCGCAGTACGGGCCCTTCGGCCCTCGATGTTGCGCCGACCTGTGAAACCATCTGAAGCCTATCTGACCTACACTATTCCATTTTCATCCATATGTCTATCCAGTGACCACTTAAATGCCCTTAAAGTTGGCGAGTCTACTACTGTTGCAGGCAGGGCGTTCCACACCCCTACTACTCTCTGAGTGAAGAAACTGCCTCTGACATCTGTCCTATATCTTTCACCCCTCAATTTAAAGCTATGTCCCCTCGTGTTGGTCATCACCATCCGAGGAAAAAGACTCTCACTGTCCACCCTATCTAATCCTCTGACTATCTTATATGTCTCTATTAAGTCACCTCTCAGCCTTCTCCTCTCTAACGAAAACAACCTCAATTCCCTGAGCCTTTCCTCGTAAGACCTTCCCTCCATACCAGGCAACATCCTAGTAAATCTCCTCTGAACCCTTTCCAAAGCTTCCACATCCTTCCTATAATGTGGTGACCATAACTGCACGCAGTACTCCAGGTGCGGCCGCACCAGAGTTATGTACAGCTGCAGCATGACCTTGTGGTTCCGAAACTCAATCCCCCTGCTTATAAAGGCTAGCACACCATATGCCTTCTTAACAGCCCTATTAACCTGGGTGGCAACTTTCAGGGATTTATGTACCTGGATGCCGAGATCTCTCTGTTCATCTACACTACCAAGAATCTTGCCATTAGCCCAGTACTCTGCATTCCTGTTACTCCTTCCAAAGTGAACCACCTCACACTTTTCCGCATTAAACTCCATCTGCCACCTCACAGCTGAGCTCTGCAGCTTATCTATGTCCCTCTGTATCCTATAACATCCGTCAGCACTATCCACAACTCCACCGACCTTCGTGTCATCTGCAAATTTACTAACCCATCCTTCTACACCCTCTTCCAGGTCATTTATAAAAATGACAAACAGCAGTGGCCCCAAAACAGATCCTTGCGGTACACCACTAGTAACTGAACTCCAGGATGAACATTTGCCATCAACCACCACCCTCTGTCTTCTTTCAGCTAGCCAATTACAGATCCAAATCGCTAAATGACCTTCAATTCCATACTTCCTTATTTTCTGCAATAGCCTACCATGGGGAACCTTATCAAACGCCTTACTGAAATCCATATACACCACATCAACAGCTTTACCCTGATCCACCTGTTTGGTCACCTTCTCAAAAAACTCAATAAGGTTTGTGAGGCATGACCTACCCTTCACAAAACCGTGTTGACTATCGCTAATCAACTTGTTCTTTTCAAGATGATTATATACCTATCTATTTAAGGGCAGCAGGGTAGCATGGTGGTTAGCATAAATGCTTCACAGCTCCAAGGTCCCAGGTTTGATTCCCGGCTGGGTCACTGTCTGTGTGGAGTCTGCACGTCCTTCCCCTGTGTGCGTGGGTTTCCTCCGGGTGCTCCGGTTTCCTCCCACAGTCCAAAGATGTGCGGGTTAGGTGGATTGGCCATGCTAAATTGCCTGTAGTGTCCTAATAAAAGTAAGGTTAAGGGGGGGGGGGGTTGTTGGGTTACGGGTATAGGGTGGATACGTGGGTTTGAGTAGGGTGATCATGGCTCGGCACAACATTGAGGGCCGAAGGGCCTGTTCTGTGCTGTACTGTTCTATGTTCTATGTTCTATCTCTTATAACCTTTTCCAACATTTTACCCACAACCGAAGTGAGGCTCACAGGTCTATAATTACCAGGGTTGTCTCTACTCCCCTTCTTGAACAAGGGGACAACATTTGCTATCCTCCAGTCTTCCGGCACTATTCCTGTTGACAAAGACGACATAAAGATCAAGGACAAAGGCTCTGCAATCTCCTCCCTGGCTTCCCAGAGAATCCTAGGATAAATCCCATCTGGCCCAGGGGACTTATCTATTTTGACATTTTCCAAAATTGCTAACACCTCCTCCTTTTGAACCTCAATTCCATCTAGCCTGGTCGACTGAACCTGAGTGTTCTCCTCGACACCATTGTCTTTCTCCAGTGTAAACACTGACGAAAAATATCCATTTAACGCTTCCCCTATCTCCTCTGATTCCACACACAACTTTCCACTACTATCCTTGATTGGCCCTAATCTTACTCTAGTCATTCTTTTGTTCCTGATATACCTATAGAAAGCCTTAGGGTTTTCCTTGATCCTATCCCCCAATGACTTTTCGTGTCCTCTCCTCGCTCTTCTTAACTCTCCCTTTAGGTCCTTCCTGGCTAATTTGTAACTCTCAAGTGCCCTAACTGAGCCTTCATGTCTCATCCTAACATAAGCCTTCTTCTTCCTCTTGACAAGTGCTTCAACTTCCTTAGTAAACCACGGTTCCCTTGCTCGACAACTTCCTCCCTGCCTGACAGGTACATACTTATCAAGGACACGCAGTAGCTGTTCCTTGAAAAAGCTCCACATTTCAATTGTACCCATCCCCTGCAGTTTCCTTCCCCATCCTATATATCCTAAATCTTGCCGAATAGCATCATAATTGCCTTTCCCCCAGCTATAATTCTTGCCTTGCGGTATATACCTATCCCTGCCCATTGCTAAAGTAAACATAACCGAGTTGTGATCACTATCACCAAAGTGCTCACCTACATCTAAATCTAACACCTGGCCGGGTTCATTACCCAGTACCAAATCCAATGTGGCCTCGCCCCTTGATGGCCTTTCTACATACTGTGTCAGAAAACCCTCCTGCACACACTGTACAAAAACTGACCCATCTATAGTACTCGAACTATAGTATTTCCAGTCAATATTTGGAAAGTTAAAGTCCCCCATAACAACTACCCTGTTACTCTCGCTCCTGTCGAGAATCACCTTTGCAATCCTTTCCTCTACATCTCTGGAACTATTCGGAGGTCTATAGACAACTCCCAACAGGGTGACCTCTCCTCTCCTGTTCCTAACCTCGGCCCATACTACCTCAGTAGACGAGTCCTCAAACGTCCTTTCTACCGCCGTAATACTTTCCTTGATTAACAATGCCACACCCCCCCCTCTTTTACCATCTTCTCTGTTCTTACAGAAACATCTAAATCCTGTCCCTGCTCTACCCATGTCTCCGAAATCGCCACAACATCGAGATCCCAGGTACCAACCCATGCTGCAAGCTCACCCACCTTATTCCGGATGCTCCTGGCATTGAAGTAGACACACTTCAAACCAGCATCTTGCTTGCCGGTGCCCTCTTTCGAACTTTTAACGGTATCCCTGACCTCACTACTCTCAACATCCTGTACACTGGGACTGCAATTTTGGTTCCCATCCCCCTGCTGAATTAGTTTAAACACCCCCGAAGAGCACGAGCAAATCTCCCCCCCAGGATATTGGTACCCCTCTGGTTCAGGTGAAGACCATCCTGTTTGTAGAGGTCCCACCTACCCCAGAATGAGCCCCAATTATCCAGGAAACCAAAACCCTCCCTCCTGCACCATCCCTGTAGCCACGTGTTCAACTCCTCTCTCTCCTTATTTCTCACTTCGCTAGCACATGGCACGGGTAACAACCCAGAGATAACAACGCTGTTTGTTCTAGCTCTCAGCTTCCACCCTAGCTCCCTGAATTTCTGTCTCAAATCCCCATCTCTCTTCCTACCTATGTCGTTGGTACGTATGTGGACCACGACTTGGGGCTGCTCCTCCTCCCCCTTAAGGATCCCAAAAACACGATCAGAGACATCACGAACCCTGGCACCTGGGAGGCAACACACCAACCGTGAGTCTCTTTCGTTCCCACAGAACCTCCTGTCTGTTCCTCTAACTATGGAGTCCCCAATGGCAAGTGCTCTGTTCCTCTTCTCCCTTCCCTTCTGAGCAACAGGGACAGACTCTGTGCCAGAGACCTCTGCCCTATTGCTTACCCCTGGTAAGTCGTCCCCCGCAACAGTATCCAAAACGGTATACTTGTTTGAGAGGGGAACGACCACAGGGGATCCCTGCACTGCCTGCCGGTTCCCTCTCCCTCCTCTGATGGTAACCCATCTACCTTCTTCTTTTACCTGAGGTGTGACTACCTCCCTATAACTCCTCTCAATAACCTCCTCCGCCTCCCGAATGATCCGAAGTTCATCCAGCTCCAGCTCCAGGTCCTTAACGCGGCTCTCGAGGAGCTGGAGTTGGGTACACTTCCCGCAGATGTAGTCAGCAGGGACACTAGAGGTGACCCTTTCCTCCCACATTCTGAAGGAGGAGCATTCAACTGCCCTAGCCTCCATTCCCACTGAACTAACTTCCCAACTACTAAAAAATAAAAATAAAAAACTTGTTAGTTTAGCAATCCAACGGAGAGAACTTTTTTTTTGGTTAGAGAAGGAGGATGGTGGAGGGGATGTGGTGGAGGAGATGTGCTGAGCAGTCGCGTGAAAGGTGGCTCTCCCCCAGAGAGTCCAACCTAGGTACTTTCAACCCAAACATTGGTCGCTAAGTGACCAAAATCACCCCCCCCCCACCCCCAACCCTCACCCTGCAACATAAAGCAGCCAAAGAAATTCCCTCAAACCAACAAAGGGGCCAAAAAGACAACAAGAACAGTAAGAGCCAGGAGAGAAAGATCGAAGTTACAGACACGAGGAGTGAGGCAGGAGGACATGACAGATCGAGCAGAGTCACCGACACAACCGACGGCCCTCCCGGGCAATGCATGGCGCCCCTGACGTGAGAACTCCTAAATCAGTGAAGTTGGCGGTAGCAGATGATTTGGCTCCCTTCAAGGAGGCACTGGAGAGAAAGGAACTGATGAGTTAGGCAGGTTGGTTCGATGTGGACTGCACTCGATGCAGGGAAGTTAGAAACAGACGTCTAACTCTGGAGAAGATCCAACACTGTTTTATTCAACTATAGAACTGCTATACATATTCAGCTGTGGGTCGACACTATACTGGTCTGACTGGTGACCTTGTAGTAGCCTGACCAGGCTTACTAGCTACCTCATGGTGTTTGCACTGGCTAGCTCATGGACTCTGAGTGTCCTAGCAGCTGGGTCCCGAGAGAGCGGGAAACCTAGTGCCCTCTGGCTTTATAGTGGTAGTGTCCTGTCTGGTGATTGGCTGTACTGTGTTGTATGCTTACTGGTCATCCTATGTTTCAATCACTGCCTGTCTGCATCTCGTTATATACATGAGTGGATGTTGTGACAGGAACCTTGATTGCAGACGCAGGAGGCTATGGTGCGGGAATTAGAGAAAGTGGCCACTGACCAGCGTGATTGGATCACCTCACTGGAAACAGAGGCGGTGAGGTTGGTAGTGGCCCAGACCACTCAAAGGCAAGGTGGAAGACCAGGTCTTGTCGCCAGAGCCTTAGGATTGTTGGACTGCCGGAGGGCACAAAGGTTGAAACCCAACAGATTACGTGGCACAAATGTTAGAAAAGCTGGTTGGGGGAGAAAAATTCCCCAAGCCCCTGAAGTGTGCAGGGCCCACAGGTCACTCCAGCAGAGGCCCAAGGCAGGAGAACCACCACGGGCGATTATAGGCAAGCTTCACCAATTCCAGGACAAGAAACGGATCTTGAACTGGGCAAGGAACACGCAGTCCTGGAAATGGGAAGGGCATACGATCCATATGTCATAATATACATCTATGTATATAATGGAGTGCAGACAGGCAGTGATTGACACACAGGATGACCAGTAAGCACACAGAACACAGCAGCCAATCACCAGACATGACACTACCACTATAAAACCAGAGGGCACTAGGTTTCCCGCTCTCTCTGGACCCAGCCACTGAGACAGTCCGAGCTTGTGAGCTAGCCAGTGCAAACACCAAGTGGTAGCTAGTAAGTCTGGTCAGGCTAGTACTAGGTCTCCAGTCAAGTCAGTATAGTGTCAACCCATAGTTGAACATGTATAGTAGTTAAGACGTTAAATAAAATGGTGTTGCATCTTATCAAGTGTTGGAGATCTGTCTCTCGCTACACTGCATCAAGTGCAGTCCACATCAACCCAGCCTGCCCAACACATCACCATATTTATCAAGATATTGGGGCTGACCTGGCCAAGCACCCGGCCGAATTCAATGGAGTCAAAGTAGCTCTATTCAGGAGCAAGGTACGGTTCAGGATGCTATACCCAACAAGACTTTGGGTGACTTATGGAAATACGGAACACGACTTCACGCAGGGTGAAGCAGAGGAGTTTATTTGCAAGCACGGGCTGGGAAAACAGCAACAATAATGGACACATATGGACCATTGGTAATGTTTCTTAATTTCCTAACAACTGTGTGTCCTAGGGGCGGGGTGTTGGGGGGGGGGGGGGGGGGAGGAGGAGGAAGAGAAGGCAAAGGGGCACCAAAACAAGAAGGTGGGGGGGGGGGGGGGTGGACAGGGAACAGAATGGGTAAAGGAGTCCCTCCCGGGGGGATGGGAAACACCGTGCTGGGAATATGCTGGAACAGGGAAGTAAGAGGAGTGGGTGACGTAGCTCTTGAAAGGGATGGAGCACCTGGCAGAAGGGGAGGTACCAGGGGCCAGCAGGGACATAAGTACGATTGCAGAGACCGACTTCTGGGAGCACAAATAAGGGGCCACCACACCTGTACAAAGGCTGCTATTTTTTGAATGTATAAAGGTCTGTTTGTCCTTCAATATTTCCTTTTGTATACCCATTTTATAGATTCCCATTTTTCTTTCTTTCTTTTTCTTTTTCATTTATTTTTCTATTATCGTGTGCCATCCTTAGCAAACGTTTTTTGAAATTGATTATGCGCGCTAATCCATCAGCAGTTATATTTAGCTCAAGCTACTCAAACTCCCTGGACAGCAGAATTCCTAGCAATGCCTTGGGAATGATTGGTTGCAAATCTGCATGTTCCTGCCACACTTGAAGGTAATGCACAAGGTTCTCTACCACGAAACAATCTTCTTCCTGACCAGGTTAAGATCATTAGAGCTGCCTTCTCCTGCACAACACTGCTAGCATCCATCATAGTCAGCTGATACTGCGCTAGATTGTCTCTATTTCTCAACCCCAACTTGTAGTAAGCACATTAATGTGCCAGCAATTAACACAAGACGAGTAGTGAACAAAACTGAGGCTTTAATAAGCTAAACAGGAAGCCTTCTGGCCTCTGATCCCAAACAGGGGCAGGGCCGGAGGCCATCCACCTTTATACCGAGCTCAAGGGGAGGAGCCATAGGCGGAGCCATCAGGCAATGGTTTACCACAATACATGTAGTACAGTCACAGTTTACCACAATACATATAATACACTAACAGTGGTTTACCACACACATGAGCTACGATACATTAATGTTTTAAAATTCCAATGCATTGTACTTCAATGGCATTGAAATTCAAAACAAATTAAAACTCTTCCTTTATTCCCCTTTCTCCAAAACACTAGTCACACTTTGGGCAAGGCTGCAACATTTACCCTCAAAATATCACAGTTGCAGACATTTCTGCTCTTTAGAGACTATTCAGCCACTACCAGAGCAACAATGTTGGATCAGCAATTCTTTGCTTAGTGTCCCACCTTATTGTATCTATAATATTTAATTTCATTTAAATTCCTCTCTGTAACCTATTGTAGTGCATTGGATGTTAAATTGTCTAGCGGTCAATCAGTTTGGGACAGCTGTGTACCCACCAGCTTGCCAATTTGTGAGGCTGCAAAATATTTGGATTGTTCAATCGCCTGCATTAAGGGTTTGACCTTGGCCAAACATCTATACCCTCAAATCATCCAGAATCACCACATTCAGGAAAGGATTACTCAGTATTTACCGAATCGTAGAATTCCCAAGATGCAGAAGGAGGCCATTCGACCCATCGAGTCTGCACCAACCGTCTGAATGAGCACCCTACCAAGGTCCGCTCGATCCCCTCAATCCCATAACCCCACCTAACCTGCACATTTTTTGGACACTAAGGGGCAATTTAGCATGGCCAATCCACCAACCTGCACATCTTTGGACTGCATTAATTCATGCATTGTCCCCATATCCACAAACTTGATATATTTTCCACGTCTATATCGCTTTCAGCAATGTTTTGAATTTATACGTCTATGTGTCAGATCATAACGAATGAGAATTATTCTACATACAATGTTATAATCCACATATTACAACAGGTCTATTCATGATAGTGGAATAAATGTTTCACTGTTAAATGACCAGATTATTTTTCCTCGTGCAGTTCTTTTCTCTATATCACCTATCATTTGGTAAAACTTCAAAAGCACTTTAAAAAAAATAAATTTAGAGTACCCAATTCATTTTTTCCAATTAAGGAACAATTTAGCGTGGCCAATCCACACCTTTGGGTTGTGGGTGCGAAACCCACGCAGACACGGGGAGAATTCAACACGAACAGTAACCCAGGGCCGGGGTCGACCTGGGACCTCTGTGCCATGAGGCAACAGTGCTAAACAGTGCACCACCGTGCTAACTTCAAAAGCACTTAAGGAATAGTCCACTTGTCTCCTGGCTCTCTCTTCATGCAATGCCATCATTGTCCAAAGATTGCTAACCTTAGCAGAATTTTCCTGTACCCACCGACTCTGACAGTTCCAAGGCCATTTCATGCTCAATTGAGTTCTAATTGGCAATAGGCAGAACCTCTGTCCACCCTTGGAAGGAAGTCCTGCCAATTTGATAGGCCGTTAGCTCTCCAGCCTGTCCAGGCACAGTGCTACAGTGAGCAGAAGAGGTACTGCAGTGCTCTGCCTGGAACTAAGTCTCAGGACCACACTTGAGGCATGACCTGGGTGTCCCAGGGGCGGGAAGGTAGGGGATTTCCTGGGGAATCAGGGGAGGGGTGATCTATCAACTGTCAACTACTCACTATCAACATCACAGGGGTACCATTGAACAGAAATTGAACTGGACTAGCCATATAGATGCTGTGGTTACAAGAACAAGTCAGAGGCTGTGTATTTTGGTAACTCACCTGACTCCCTAAATCCTATCCGCCATCTACAAGGCTCAAGTCAGGAGTGAGATGAAATAATCTCCACTTGCCTGGGTGAGTGCAACTCTAATAACACTCAAGATACTTGATACCATCCAGGACAAAGCAGCCTGCTTGATTGGCACCTCATCCACCACCTTAAACATTCATTCCCTCCATCATCGATGCATAGTTGCAGCAGAGTGTATCATCTAACAGATGCACTGCAGCAGCTCACCAATGCTCGTTCAATGACATCTTCCAAACCCGCAACCTCGACTACCCAGAGGGACCAGGGTCATGGTCCACCGGCCGTATTGCACTATACCTTAAGCGCGGTGCAACCGGTGATTGCCAGGAGAGCCCTCTTGTGGGCTCCCCAGAAGTCTTCCCGCCTCGCGGGATTCAGCCAAGTCAGAATCACGAAGAGGTGCAAAGTCAGAATCCCGCCCACAAGGGGCGGGATGAAACGTGGTGCGCCGAAGCCGGTTTTCAATCAGCTTCAACGAGCTTACCCAGTATCCACCGGCATCGCGGGATCCACTGGCCTCCCCATGAGGTTCCAGCCGGGCGCCATTCAGCACTGGTCCATACAAACGTGGACAGGCAAACGACACTCGGGGAGTCTCCTGGGCCATCGAAGACCTCTGAGTGGTCAGGGTTAATGCAGGGTGGATCCCTGGCTTATCCCCTGGGACATGAGCACCTTGGCACTGTCACCCTGGCACTGCCAAGATGCCTGAATGGCATTGCCAAGCTGGCAGGAGCACGGCCTGGGTGCCAGTGCAAGGGTGCCCAAGTGCCAGTATAGCACTCCCAAGGGTCAGGAGCTGAGGGGGGGAGCATGCCCATGAAATGAGGGTGAAGGGGGGGAGGGTTTGATGGGTGGGGGTGTGCAGGGCAGGTAGGTAGGGGCTTATGGGAGGTGAGGGGGAGTGACGGGTGAGGATCCTGGAAGGGAGGGGTACTGTAAAGGGGCTTGGGGAGGCTTGAAGAGGGAGGACCTCGAGGGACCCCATAGAGGGGTGTCACCACTTGGGGTGTGTGGGGTAGTGTCCATTTGTGTAGATGGTGACATTGTCAATGGGCGGGGGGTATGGGGGACCCATAAGCTCACTTAGAGATCAGGATACCCTTTCAAAATGGAGGCCCGATCTCTGAGTTCAGCTCACCAGTGATAACAAAATTCTAAGTGTGGGAAAACCGGTGAGAAACTCCCCAGGGCTGCAGAAAATGTCTAAGTGTCATTAAATAGCGATGGGGAACTTGCTGGCAGTATGGGAAACTCCCTGAAAAACACGCCACAAATGAACTTAGAAATATTTCCGGAGAATCGGGCCTCTGGGCAGTAGATGCAGGGTTCTACCTAACCTGCAAGATCCCCTCCACGCCACACACCACCCTGACTTGGAACTATGTTGCCATTCCTTCACTATTCTTGGGTGGAAATCTTGGAACTTCCTTCCTATTGGCACTGTGGGTGTACCTACGCCATCTGCATTGCAGCAATCTAAGAAGATGGTTCATCACCAGCCTCTTAAGGGAAATAAGGAGTGGGCCAGTGACGCCCATATCACTTGAATGGAAAAATAAATAAAATACCCACTGAAACAGTTGCTGCTGACTTTGCCAAGGTTTGCTGGGTTGGCAGGGGTTCCTTTGGTTTAATACTGATGACACGCCCCTGCATCCAGACTCTGTCTTCGCACACAGGCTGCAAATTCACTGTCACTTGCTGGAAGTAGGAGTTTGAGTTGGAGATTGGTGGGTCAATGGTGTGCAATATTCTTCTTTCGAAGAACTTATTCAACATTCTCCTTCCTACAATTTTAGAAAATAAATTAATTTTACGGGGGAGTTGGGGCAGCATGGTGGCGCAGTTTCATAGATAGAAATAGAATTTACAGTGCAGAAGGAGGCCATTCGGCCCATCGGGTCTGCACCAGCCCTTGGAAAGAGCACCCTACCCAAGCCTACACGTCCACCCTATCCCCATAACCCAGTAACCCCACCCAACACTAAGGGCAATTTTAGACACTATGGGCAATTTAGCATGGCCAATCCACCTAACCTGCACATCTTTGGACTGTGGGAGGAAACCAGAGCACCTGGAGGAAACCCACACACACACGGAGAGAACGTGCAGACTCCGCACAGACAGTGACCCAAGCCGGGAATTGAGCCTAGGACCCTGGAGATGTGAAGCAATTGTGTGAACCACTATGCTACCGTGCAGTGGTTAGCATTGTTGCCTCATGGTGCCGAGGTCCCAGGTTCGATCCCGGCTCTGGGTCACCGTCACTGTCCATGTGGAGTTTGCACATTCTCCCCGTGTTTGCGTGGATTTCGCTCCCACAACCCAAAGATGAGCTGGGTAGGTGGATTGAACACACTAAATTGGCCCTTTGGAAAAATGAATTGGGTACTCTTAATTATTTTTTTTAATTTACGGGGGAGCTCGAGCCACAGGTGGTTGGCTCCATTTGCCTAATCTTCTCAGGTCCCAGTTACTAATGAAACATTGGGTTCCATTGTTGTCGTAAACCACTGTTACACCTGTATTAGGTGATGTAAGGTAGGACCTGTATTACAGGTTCGCCGGTAGCTCCTGCCTGCTGGCTCCGCCCAGGAAGAGGAGTATAAATATGTGTGTCCTCTATTCAACTGCCATTTCACCAGCTGCTGTAGGAGGCCACGCATCTTACTGCAATAAAGCCACAGTTGTACCCAATCTGAGTCCCTTTGTATAATTGATCGTGCATCAATTGTATTGCAAGGTTGTGGGAGCATCCAGTGCTGGAAGTTTCCACCTTGATGCCAGGAGCCTCTTATTCCTCCACTGGTCTCATAAAGGGCAATTCTACCGATTACAAAATCTGTGGCAATCTGAAAGTCAGTCTGGGACCTAGTATATTTGAGTTCTGATTCTGCAGGTGCACTCCTGCTAAACCTTTGTTGGCACTTTATAGGCTGATTCAGTTGCAGCTCTATTTATTAGGTCTTTCCCAGAGGTTGTAACTTGATGCGGTGGGAAGACTTATGACCCTGAGAGCTATTCTGGCAGGACTACAAGTCCAGGTAGAGTCATCCAAGCCAAGCAGATTAAAGGATAAGAGCCAGAGTCAGGATACTGACATAGCCGGTGGTATGGTAATGTGGTAGTTCTGTTACTGGGTTAGTAATCCAGTGGTTCAAACTAGAGTTTCAGAAGGGATAAATTCCAACCGTTTTGCAAGTTGAGAATTTGGATTTAGTTTTCAAAATCTGAAATAAAGTATCAATAAACAGGACCATGAAAGGGTTGTGCTAACCTAATGGAGGCTGAGCTACGGACACTGCGACATATCAGGGAGGGTGATTTATATCAGGAAGTGGTCACACCCCGTAGAATAGGGGCGCGATTCTCCGCTGCCCACGACAGGCCGGAGAATAGCGGGAGGGCCTTCCTGCCAATTTTCACGCCCTCCCGCTATTCTCCCCCCCCCCCCCCCCCCCACGGCTGCCCCACGAGACGAATCGCCGCTCGCCGTTTTTTACGGCGAACAGCGATTCTCCCCAGGCCGATGGGCCGAGTTCCCAGGCCTTTACGGCCGTTTTCATGAACGCGATCACACCTGCTCTCACCGTTCGTGAAAACAGCCGCAAAGTGCCCGTCCCGGACAACCATGGCACCGATTGGCACGGCCGCACCACGGCCATGCGAAGGGTGGCATGGGCCTGCGATCGGTGGGCACCGATCGCGGGCAGCGGGCCCGATACCTGCGCACTATTTGTTCTTCCGCCGCACCGCAGGATCAGTCCACGGGGCAGCTGAGGGGCATGATGGCACGCGCATGCGCGGGTTTGACGCGTCTGCGTGATGACGTCATCCGCGCATGCGCGGGTTTGAGCCGTCCAACCCGCGCATGCGCGGCTGACGTCATCGTGTGCATCAGCCGGCGTGACGCTTGGCGCGCGGACTTAGCGACGGTCGCTAAGCCCGCGATGCCATCCTTCACGGGGCCCCGCTGCAAGCCCCGCTCGGGGGGGAGAATCGGGTCCTGGGAGGGGGCGTGGAGGCTGCCGTGAAACATGGCCAGTTTCACGGCAGCCTTTACGACTCGCCGCATTTGCGGAGAATCGCGCCCAGGGTCTTTGAGGGCTGCATAGTGGCGCAGTGGTTAGTACTGGGACTGCGGCGCTGAGGACACGGGTTCGAGTACCGGCCCTGGGTCACTATCTGTGTGGAATTTGCACATTCTCCCCATGCCTGCATAGGTTTCACCCCCACAACCCAAAGATGTTCTGGTTAGGTGGATTGGCCACGCTAAATTGCCCCTTAATTGGAAAAAAAATAATTGGGTACTCTAAATTTATAAAAATTAAAAATTAAAAAAAAAGAATAGGGTCTTCTGATTTGGAAGGTAGTCAGGGACAAGAGGGGGTGACTGCACCTGAGCCAGGTAAGGGAACCAGTGGGCTGGAGTGCAGGAGTGTCAACTTCTGCAATTGTCCAACTTGTCTGACGTTATTTCAACTTGCTTGGATAAGAGTGGGGGCTACAGTATGAATGAGCTGATTGACCATTGCACAGTGGTACAGGAACCCATTTAAGTGGGAAACACAAAGGAATGTCGTGGCAGTAAGAGACAGTTTACTAAAGGGGGTTGACACTTCTCCGTAGCAAGGGACAAGAGACCAGGTGGCTATGTTTTCCTGTCTAGTGTCAGGATTCTGGGCATCTGTTCAAGGCTAGGGCAGAACTTGCAGTGGAAGGGGGAGGATCCAGGCATGAGTTTTTGAATAGTCAGTATGATGAGTTAAGCAGAAAATTAGGAAGCAGAACCTCAAAGGTAATAATTTCTGGGTTATTGCCTGAGCCACGTGCAAAATGGCAGAGGACAAATAAGATTAGAGAAATGAATGTGTTTGTCAAAGACTGGTGTGGGAAATGGGTTCTGGTTCATGGAGCACTGGCACCAGTATTGGGGAAAGTTGGACCTGTACCTGAACTGTGTAGTGGCTGGTGTCTGAGTGAGCCACATAACTATGGACGTAAAGAGGGTTTTAAAGTGATTAGTGGGGGAAAGTGATAAAATTTGGGAAGATGTGGTAAATCGAAGGGTAAAGACAAGACAAGAGAGAAAGGTACTAATGTGGGAAATGATGAACAGACAGTAACAGGAAGGGACACAGAGTACAAATCTGAGAGAAATTTAGCAGATAAGGATAGATGCGACAAAAATTATGAAAGGAAAAAACTAAAGGCTCTGTATCTAAATGCCCATAGGATTGGAAACAAAATAGATGGATTGATATCGTAAATACGATCCATTGCAGAGGGATGGCTGCAGGATGACATAAATTGGGACTTGAATATTGATGGGGATGTGACAGAAATTTTAGGAAAAAGTATAGGGGTGGCTCTGTTAATTAATGATGATATCAACGCATTAGAGATTGATGACCTAGCTTCAGGAAACCAGGATATATAAGTGGTTTGGGTTTAGCTGAGAAATGATAAAGGCAAGAGGTCACTTGTGAGAGTGGTGTATAGACTTAAGTTCATGAATCACAAAAGGCTAGTGTGCAGGTAAAGCAAGTGATTTGGAACACAAATAGAACATTGTGTATTGTGAAGGGGATTGTTTGCAAAGATGGGGAGGTTATGTTTCATTTGATGAGGCCACATCTGGAGTACTGTGTACAATTTTGGTCACCTTATTTCAAGAGAGATGTAAATGCATTGGAAGCAGTTCATAGAAGTTTTACTAGACTACTACCTGGAATGGATGGATTGTCTTACAAGAAAAGATTGGAGAGGTTAGACTTGTATGCAATGGAGTTTAGAAGGGTAAGTGACAATTTGATTGAAACCTATAAGATCCTGAGGGGTATTGACAGCATGGATGTGGAAATGATGTTTCCTCTTGTGTGAGAATCTAGAACTAGGGTCACTGTTTAAAAATAAAGAGTTGCTCATTTAAGACAGAGATGAGAATTTTTTTAATCTATCGGAGTCTTTGGAAATCTCTTCCTCAAAAGGTGGAGGAAGCAGAGTCATTAAGTATTTGTTTTCTGCAAAGCCAAGCCAAGTAGAACCTCCAGCAGCAGCGCACCCCTCCCCAATGAACTCAATGCATTCTATCCTCGTTTTGAGCAAAAAACCAACAAACCGTCGTCAATTGCCCTAGTAGCCTCAGACACAACGATACCTACCATCACAGCTTCCAAAGTCAGGTCAGCCTTCTTGAAATGAACCCTTTGAAAGCAATAGGTCCTGACCGAGTTCCTGGTCGTGCACTCAGATCCTGCGCGGACCAACCAGCTGGTGTGTTCATGGACATCTCCCTACTCTTTCCAAGGTTCCCACCTGCTTCAAGAAGACCACCATCATACCAGTGCCAAAAAAGAACCAGGCAACGTGCCTCAATGATTACCATCCGGTGGCCTTGGCATCTAGCATTATGAAGTGCTTCGAGAGGTTGGTCATGAGGCACTTCAACTCTGTGTGTGGGATTCCCTGACCCCCCCCCCGCCGGGTCGGAGAATCGGCGGGGGGTGGCGTGAATCCAGCCCCGTTGGCAGCGCCCCGCCCCCGACAATTCTCCGGGCCCCGATGGGCCGAGCAGCTGCCCGTTTTCGGCCAGTCCCGCCAGCGTGAAATGGACATAGTCCATCACTGCGGGACCTGGCTTGTCGGCCGTCTAGCGGGGTTCTCGGGGGGCGCGGGGTGATCTGGCTCCGGGGGTGGGCCCCCATTGTGGCCTGGCACACGATCGGGGCCCACCGATCTGCAGGCGGGCCTGTGACGTGGGGGGTACTGTTTCCCTCCGCGCCAGCCCCTGTAGGGCTCCGCCATGGCCAGCGCGGAGAAGTATCCACCTGCGCATGTGCAAGAACACGCCGGTGGTTCTGCGCATGCGCCAGAACACGCCGGCAGTTCTGCATATGCGCGGGACCATGGCGGCCCTTCGGCACCGGTTGGCGTGGCGCCAACCCTCCGCCGCCGGCCTAGCCCCCAGATGTGCGGAAGATTCCACAACCTGAGTGGTTTGCGCCATTCTTGGCACCAGCTTTGGGCCATCCCGCCGATTGCGGGAGAATCCCGCCGCATATTCCCTGAATGCCTCGATCCACTGCAATTTGCATATTGCCAAAACCAGTCCACAGCAGACGCCATCTCCCTGGCCCTACACTCATCCCTGGAGCATCTTGACAACATGGACTCCTACGTCGGATTCCTATTCATTGACTACAGCTCCGCCTTCAACACCATAATTTCAGCCAAGCTCATATCAAACTCCAACCTAAGACTTGTCTCTTCCTTCAGCAACTGGATCCTCGACTTCCTGACCCATAGACCACAATCAGTAAGGATAAACAACAATACCTCCTCCACGATAGTCCTCAATACTGGAGCCCCGCAAGGCTGCATACATAGCCCCCTACTATACTCCCTATACACACATAACTGTATGTAAAAATTTGTATCAAACTCCACCTACAAGTTTTCTGATGACACAACCGTAGTGGGTCGGATATCAAACAACAATGAGTCAGATTACAAGAGGGAGCTCGAGAATCTAATGGCATCTAAATTTAAATCTGACCTATAGACTAAAACTGCACATTGTGATTAATTCGTAACTGCCTTCTCATGTGGTCCAGCAAGCCAGTCATTTGTATCCAACTGCTCAAGAAGAAAGCCCACAACTACCCTCACAGAGCAACTAGGGGTATGCCATAAATGCCTTTTCCAGGAATACCCACATCCTGAGAGTGAAAAGAAATACTCATATATTATAAAATATTACTCTGGAAGATTGCAGTAGAAGAAATGAGTTGGTTCATATGCCATTGGGTACAGTAAACAATATCTAACTAACTATTCATCAAAGTTGTAAACCTCTCTGCCAATTGAAGAGCTAGCTGACATTGTTTGTCATTTTGTACAGTCTTGTGCTGTTCACTCTGCCATTGAAATGCCTTAATTTCCATTTTATTCTGGCAACTTTCTTTCCTCCTCTTGCTGGCACACTTGCTCTTTTAAATCCTCCTCATGACGACTGTTATTTTTCTGTTTCGCTCCAGACTGCACTGTTCAGCTTCATGAGGGCAAGGATTTTCCATCGCTGCCAGACAAGTCAATTGTAATTCCATCTACATTCTCGTATACAAGGACAAAGAGCTCCTTTCCATTGACGTTTTAGACTGGGAACAGGGAAACTAGATGACAGGTGTTAGCTCCAGACGAAGAGTCTGTGCTTTCTTCTAACTGTTACTTCTATGATTCCATTAAATAATATATAATCATATAAAAAATACAGAAATGGATTCCGATTTAATGCAGAATGCAAATTATGCTTTAATCCCAATTGCCAACAGTGATTTCTAGGCAATGGTTTGAAATGAAGTTATATTGAATTGCTGTGTATTTAGCTGTTTCATCTTAATAGGAATAAAGGAGAAATACTAACTCCCTTTTGACCAATTTGTTTAAAAGCTGACTCTTATAACAGAAGTGCATAGAAAGACTGACATTGTTCCTTCATATCTCTTTGTCTGGCAGAAATAGTTTCCAACTGTATCTCTGAAAGGGTCTCATGAATAAAGCTCCAAAAGAAGCCTTTCAGGTTCAGAAGAAGCCCTTATAGATTTGGCATTAAACTGAAACTTCTGAAATAGTTTGGCAAAACATAGCTTGTGGCAAGGAACTACATGAGCAATAGGCTTACTATAAACAATTCCAGCAACTAAATCTAGCAACTGTCATCCTTATGACAAACGATTAAGATCCAAAAGGCATTGTACATAGAAGTTAAGCTTTGTTTCCTCTGGCTTGATCAACTAGCTTCTCTCAGCCTTGTGCATACAGACAACCAGCCTCCACAGCCTAAAACTCAATCTTATCTCAATGGGACATTTCTTAAATTTTCAGAAGAATTACGCGGGGAAGAGTAATCTTCCATTTGCAATTTAAAAAAATGAGTAAAATGACATTTGTGCAAATTAGCTCTAGAAAGCGATTTTCTTTTAATTTGAGAATTGCCTTTCTCCCCAGGCAGCCCCATTCTCAAAAGAGTGCTCCGAATTGACACTATAGGAAGCAACCATGGTATGGCCATTATATATGTTTAAATGGAAAAGGTGAATGTGCTCATTCAAAATTTACTGTTCTTCTTTAATTTTGGAACTGTGTTAACTATGTCTCTAAATATAGAAGGTATTTATAATAGAGTCCGTATCTGTTAATCAATTAGAATTGATTAGTCTATGGACAATTTTACTTCAGCATTCTGAATTCTTGTTCAGTGTGGCAACTAGGGGATTTTCATAATAACTTCATTGCAGCGTTCATAGTAAGCCTACTTGTGACCACTAATAAAGATTATTATTATTATGTATGTTTCCATTATCCTCTTTCAGGTAACCCAGCTATATTTGTATTTAATGGATCAGTTTGGCCATATCATGAGCAAGAAATGTGCAAATTAGAGACAGATTTAAGATCCTGAGGGACATTGACAGAGTGGATGCTGTTTCTTTTTGTGGGAGAATCTGGAACTAGGGGTCTCTGTTTAAAAATAGGGGGGTCGCTCATTTAGACAAGATGAGGAGAAATGTTTTCTCTCGGAGGGTCATGACTCTCTGGCACTCTCTTCCTCAAAATGCAGTGGAAAGAGTGCTTTGAATATTTAAAGGCTGAGCTAGATTGATTCTTGATTAACAAGAGGTGAAAAGTTATTGGGGGCAGGCAGGAATGTGGGATTTAGGCTCCAGTCAGAACTTATTGAATGGCGGAGCAGGCTCGAGGGGCCTGGTTTACATATATGTTTTTATGTAGATAGATATCAATTGAATAACACATTTTCCCTTCAGCCATGGTTCAATTGGTAGCATTCTTATCTCTAAGTCAGAAGTTGTGTGTTCAAGTTCGTTTCACTCTTGAGATTTCAACACAAAAAATCTAGATGAACACTCCAGTACAGTGCTGGTTGCATTGGTCCACTTCAGTTAAATGTATTTATTTATACTTAGTTTAGATTAACTTCTCTCAATTAAAAAAATGTGGGCTGGCTACTGTTTAAAAAGTGCAACATATGTATTATGGGCCAGGGTTTAGATAACACCAAGTATATCATGGAGTTCACCTGACCCACAACTTTGAATAGATTTTGGTTATTGGGGAGCACAAGGGCCCACTTACAGGTGTGATGCAACAGATAAATAAAGTATTTAAAAATAAAAACAATGTTTATTCTATGAATCCAGTTAACATTTTATAAACACACAGTAAACATCTTATCAACTACCAACACTGATAACCCCCCAAAATAGATACAGTACTCTATAGATAACCCTTAGTAACTTTCCTAACAACATCCATAAGCCAAAACACTTTTTAACAAGACAGTAGGTTTGAATCTCTGCAAGAAACGGGTATTACTTTGAAATCATCAAGTGATCTGGAGACATTCTTGTTTGAATGCAGCTCTCCAACTGAAAGCGAAACTATAACACAGAGCCAAAAAGAGCTTCCAGCTCAAAACAAAAGTAAAAAGCAGAATCACATTCCAGCTCCACCCACACAATGTCATCACTGCAGCCATTTGATAAAACACACTTTTCTTAAAGGGACTCTCACATGACATATGGTCCTCAGTTTTATGATCATAATTGTAATCTATTTTGCAATAGGCAAGATTATCAGGAAATCTAGTCCTTTGTTCCGTTAAGTTAATCAAAAGTTGCGTTCTAACTATGATGTTTTTGTGTTAAGGGATGCACTTGATTTATAAATCCGATTTTCAAAAATGAACTTGCCCAGTAACATTCTAACAATGCAGGATCCTATTGGTGTATGTTCCATTTGTCAATGTTCCCTGTTGATTATTTTTGTGTCTGCTATGTACGTACAGTATACATTCCTCGGCCGCAGAAAAATACTTTTCACTGTACTTCGGTACATGAGACAATAAATTAAAACAAATCAAATCAAATCGAGTAGAGAATGAGATTTTCTATTAATAGGATTAAATGCACTTATTCTTCAGATGAGGCATTAAACTGACACCCTACCTGCTCTATCTGGTTGACATAAAATACTGTTCGTGGTGCTGTTTCAAAGAAGGGAATGGTAGTTATCATCAGTGGCCTGATCAATATTTATCCATCAATGAATATCGCTAAAAAACAGATTATGAAGTCATGATCATATTGCTGTGCTTTCTACATCATTGCAGTGACTACACTACAAAAAGTACTTTATTTGCTGTAAAGCACCTTGTGATGTCCTGGGGTGGCACAATCATAGAATCCCTACAGTGCAGAGGGAGGCCATTCGGCCCATTGAGTCTGCACTAACCCTCTGAAAGAACACAGTACTTAGGCCCAATCTCCCGCCCTATCCATGTAACCTTTTGGACACTAAGGACCCATTTAGCATGGCCAATCCACCTAACCTGCAGATGTTTGGACTGCGGGTGGAAACCGGAACACCCGTAAGAATCCCACGCAGACACGGGCTGTATGCGCAAACTCCACACAGACAGTGCCCCAAAGCCGGAATTGAACCCTGGTCCCTGGCTTCATTCCGACTTTGGGTGACTGTCTTTGTGGAGTTTGCATGTTCATCCCGTGTCTACGTGGATTTCCTCCGGGTGCTCTGGTATCCTCCCACAGTCCAAAGATGTGCAGGTTAGGTGGGGTTAGGAGGATAGAGCAGGAGAGTGTGTAGCCACCTGGGTTGGCCACTTCCCGACTTAAAATGGAGATTTGCAAAGAATGCAGGGAAAATTGGACAGTATGAGAAAACAAGCAGTTTGCAAAGTTCTTCTGTATATTCGAGTTGCAGAAAGCAGACAGCATTGAAACCAGCAATCTGAATATTAATGAGCGATTCCCAGGCACAATAACAACAGTTAAGATAATCGAGGTAAAACCAGACTTCTCGGTGCCAGCAGGAGTCCAAGACAAAGAGGCTAACGAGCACCCAAGGACCCACCCAGCGATCAGGAAACAGCTCCAGTATTGGGGAATTCAAACCTATCGATTGGTACGTGATCCAATCGATTGAGTCAGGTACGGGGTCCGCCCAAAAGGACGCAAAGCCCCTGGGGCCTATAAAAGACAGGTCCCAAGTTCAATTCGGTCTCTTGGCAATTTCTCTCGATAGACGTCTCGGCAGGGTCACGCAGCAGACCGAAACAACACTTGACCCTGAACTGCCTTGCAGCTGCACCCACAAGTAAGTGTCCAGTCAACGCACGCTACGAGATAGGCGCTCCTGACCCTTAGTCCGTACCAGCTGGAAGCCTGCAGTCTCAGGATTAAACAAGAGGCCATTGTTCCCTGACCCAGTGGCTTCCTTTTCCAGAAGATAAGTATTGGCCTGTAGTGGTAGAAGTAGCTTAGTTTTGTAGTATTCATGCATGAGTAGTGATTGACTGTGTATATAATAAATGTGTTTTGATTTGAACCTTACTAACTGGTGTATTGAGTTATTGATCAGCAATTGAACTTGAACCTCGTGGTGGTATCATAAAGATACCTGGCGACTCTAGAGCAAGGGAATAAAACAGAGCCAATTGAGTGTAAAGCACACTCACCAGAATGAGCAACATTTAGTGGTGACTCCGCCGGGACTCGATCTAGAAGTGGCCTCCCCACTCCGAGAGAACCCAGAAATTTGAAATTAGAATCCAATTGGGAACAGAGATAACCCACAAGTGTTCAAGCAGTTCTGATCAATCTCATAATTCGGAAGTGTGTTTTTGCATGCGTAACTAACAGGGTTATAAGGTAAACTGATAGATTTTGTTGCGAAAAACTGTTTTGATAATGTGCAAGGCTATGTTTTAGATAAGTGCCTGCATTTTAAAAGTTGAAAATGCCAATCAGCATTCAAAGAGTTAATCCTCCAGTCCAAGAGGGGATGAGATTTCCTTTGGAAATAATTTTATTTGCAAAATGTTCTTTACACCTTGCTCTCCATTTAATATAACGTACAGTTATCTTGTTCTGTAGATAAAGTACAATAATCAATCTAATAGCATCTCAGGGGCTGTTTAGCACAGAGCTAAATCGCTGGCTTTGAAAGCAGACCAAGCAGGCCAGCAGCATGGTTCGATTCCCGTAACAGCCTCCCCGAACAGGTGCCGGAATGTGGCGACTGGGGCTATTCACAGTAACTTAATTTGAAGCCTACCGTGACAATAAGGGATTTTTTCAATTTCATGGGTTGATAAAACATTGGTATCGAGTTTATGCATGGAAAGATCATCAGCAGTTTTGTATCGAAATGTTAGTTGGGCGTGCATTAATTTAGATAGGTTCAAAATAATGAAGAGCTTTTTCATTTCCAGTGCACATCAGGCAGGGTGATAGGTGGCAGGGCGACGAGGGTGCAGCTGGCTAGGGTGGCATGATGGTTTGGGTGGTGAGATTTATTCAGGTAGGTTCGGGGGGGGGGGGGTGAGTGGGAGCGTCATGGGGGAATTAGAGGGCCAGGGTGGGGGAATCAGAGTGTAAGGGGACCAATGGGTCAGAGGAGAGGGAGGGGAGGGGGGGTCGGAGAGTCGGGGAGAATTAGAGGATCAGGAAAATTGAAATCTCAGTGGGCTAATGAGGGTTGAAGGGTCAGGAGGGCATTCAGAGGATTGGGCAGAGTCGGAGAGTTGGGTGGGGAGTATGGATCACGGGGATCGGAGCGTCGCTGGGGGTGGGGGGGGGGGGTGGTGGTGCGGGGTATCGGTGTCAGTTGTATAGCTAATCAGGTGTCACATCCTGTTTTTTCCAGTCTTACATTTGCTGGGTCAGTCGGAACCATCCAACGTCCCTGACTCTAACATCAAGTTGGAGTCTTGTAGGAGAGTTGTGGAAACCAGGACTTGCCCATCAGAAATTGAAATTGTTTGGGCAATTCCCATAGAATCTTTGTTGAAGGCCCATCAGTGCATCTTCCTGGGTACTTTTGCCATATGACCATGGCGATCCCACCTGCCATGCCTCAATTTCCCTACCCCTCCTCCCCAAATCGAGTGACTGGCATCTTGCAACCCCCCAACATTCGATCTTCAAGCTGATTCCTCAGAACCCCGTGGCACCCACCAGCGCAATCCCTTCATGTCTAGGTGCATTTTCCACAAATGCCACCTGTTATAGACCCCCCGATCCATCAAGCGTGTTGCTCATAATGTCCTGCTGAGGAAGGTAGCCAAGAAGCTCTGGAGCCCAAACTGGGGCCTTCCACCAAGGAGATTAAGGTGGTCTCCAGTTCTCTGAATCCTCCCCTTTTGACACTGGTGCATCTCAAGGGCAGGGGGCAGAACAGGGTGGCACAACGGGATCTACACTAGCAAACATATTTGCATCTGGAAGGAATTGGAGAAGGAAAGTAACTGAAAATCCATTAGGGATTCCATTCCAAGGCCCCCAAGCCTTCCCCACCTTGCCATGACTGTCCTGCCATCAGCAAGCCATTTGTGCAGGAAAACCTCACTCTGCACACTCACTCACAGCAAGATGAGGAACACCTAGACCCCAGACCTTTGCCAACAACATCAGGGAGGCCGTGCTCAGCTGTCCTTTACTCATCCAAACATTAACCCTGTGGCCTCGTGAGCGTTCTCAGTGGTGAAATTTGGTGGGAAAAGCTGGCAGAACAGCTGGCGGGCTACACACCGCTTTTCCAGCCCAAGTTGACATTCAGGAAAAGAAAGAGAACCATTCCGCCCAGGCAAACTGAGAAATCTCTAATTTTGTTATAGTTGTCCTTATAAACACACTGTTATAATATCTCCTGACAAATACAATGTGGAGTCAGAATTTATTTGGCCTTTTTTTTTTGCCTCTGGGAGTTCCTCTCTGCCGAGGTCGTACTTGAGTCATTTCCTGCTGGTGAACTGAAAAGTTCGTTAGTTCTCGTGAGGCGGTTTAGCATCGGGAATGTTGCAAGACTCAACAACCTTGTTCAGACACCAAGTTAAGCGCAACGGGGCTGCTGGTTTGTGCCCATTTTGTGACTGTTGCACACATCAGCAGTTTAATGTCATCACTGCTTGATGCATTATTGGAGCCATTGGTATTATCAGGGAATTAAAGACCAAAGAACAAAGAAAAGTACAGCACAAGAACAGGCCCTTCGGCCCTCCAAGCCTGCGCCGACCATGCTGCCCGTCAAAACTAAAATATTCTACACTTCCGGGGTCCATATCTCTCTATTCCCATCCTATTCATATATTTGTCAAAAAGCCCCTTAAATGTCATTATCGTCCCTGCTTCCACCATCTCCTCCGGCCACGAGTTCCAGGCACCCATTACCTTCTTTGTAAAAAACTTGCCTCGTACATCTCCTCTAAACCTTGCTCCTCGCACCTTAAACTTATGCCCCCTAGTAATTGACCCCTCTGACCTCGGAAAACGTCTCTGACTATCCACTCTGTCTATGCCCCTCATAATTTTATAGACCTCTATCAGGTCGCCCCTCAACCTCCTTCGTTCCAGTGAGAACAAGGCAAGTTTATTCAACCTCTCCTCATAGCTAATGCCCTCCATACCACACAAAATCCTGGTAAATCTCTTCTGCATCCTCTCTAAAGCCTCCACATCCTTCTAGTAGTGTGGTGACCAGAATTGAACACTATACTCCAAGTGTGGCCTAACTAAGGTTCTATAAGAGCAGCACGGTGGCACAGTGGTTAGCAGTGTTGCCTACGGCGCTGAGAACCCGGGTTCAAATCACGGCCCTGGGTCACTGTCCGTGTGGAGTTTGCACATTCTCCCCATGTCTGTGTGGGTTTCACCCCCACAACCCAAAGATGTGCAGGATAGGTGGATTGGCCACACTAAATGTCCCCATAATTGGGTACTCTAAATTTAAAAAAAAACTAAGGTTCTATACAGCTGCAACATGACTTGCCAATTTTTCGACTCAATGCCCCGGCCAATGAAGGCAAGCATGCCGTATGCCCTCTTGACTACCTTCTCCACCTGCATTGCCCCTTTCAGTGACTTGTAGACCTGTACACCTAGATCTCTCTGACTGTCAATACTCTTGAGGGTTCTACCATTGACTGGATATTCCCTACCTGTATTAGACCTTCCAAAATGTATCACATCACATTTTTCCAGATTAAAGTCCATTTGCCATCTCTCCGCCCAAGTCTCCAAACGATCTAAATCCTGCTGTATGCTCTGACAGTCTTCATCACCATCTGCAATTCCACCAACCTTTGTGTCGTCCGCAAACTTTCTAATCAGACCAGTTACATTTTCCTCCAAATTATTTATATATGCTCCAAACAGCAAAAGTCCTGGCACTGAACCCTGCGGAACACCACTTGTCACAGCCCTCCAATCAGAAAAGCACCCTTCCATTGCTACTCTCTGTCTTCTATGACCTAGCCAGTTGTGTATCCAGCTTGCCAGCTCCCCTCTGATCCCGTGTAACTTTACCTTTTGTACCAGTCTGCCATGAGGGATCTTGTCAAAGGCCTTACTGAAGGCAATGTAGACAACATCCACTGCCCTACCTGCATCAATCATCTTTGTGACGTCCTCGAAAAACTCTATCAAATTAGTGAGACACGACCTCCCCTTCGCAAAACCGTGCTGCCTCTCGCTAATACATCCATTTGCTTCCAAATGGGAGTAGATTCTGTCTTGAAGAATTCTCTTCAGTAATTCCCCTACCACTGACATAAGGCTCACTGGCCTGTAGTTCCCTCGATTATCCTTGCTACGCTTCTGAAACAAAGGAACAACACTGGCTATTCTTCAGTCCTCCAGGACATCACCTGAAGACAGCGAGGACCCAAAGATTTCTGTCAAGGCCTCAGCAATTTCCTTTCGTGCCTCCTTCAGTATTCTCGGGTATATCACATCAGGCCCTGGGGACTTATCCACCTTAATATTTTTCAAGATGCCCAACACCTCATCTTTTTGGATCTCAATGTGACCCAGGCTATCTACACACCATTCTCCAGACTTAGCATCCACCAATTCCTTCTCTTTGGTGAATACTGATGCAAAGTATTCATATCCTATATGTTTTCTTTTTGCTCCACTTCCATGTTGCTTCCATTATGCTTATTATTTGAAACAACAGTCATTATCTTGAAAATTATGTGATGGGGGTGTGCATATCACTTGCTGCAGCCCCTGCCATGAAGTGCCCAACTTGAAGGAAGACTGTTCCTTAGCCAAAATACACTGTGTGTGTGGGGGGGTTGGGGGGGGGGGGGGTGGGGGGGGGGGGGGTCATTAACGCGTGGAGAATAGCAATCCTTCCCTTCAGGCAGAGGAAATCCTGCCCTCAGGAGCTGCCAGCTTTAGCAGTACCAGAAGCGCTGTAACTCAGTAGCGGGAACTGCTGAGCACTACAAACAAGCGCAGAAAGAAGAACAACAAATGCCGGATTAAGGTAAATCCTGGGCTTTTAGAGGAGAAAGGGATCGGGTACCTAGTGTGGGGGGTGAGGAAGGCACAAAGCGGGGGTATTATTTTGGGAAGTACCCCCAAAACACAGAGGCACAGCCCAATGGATGCTCCCCTTCCTTCCATTTTTTTTGCCTCAGATGATGGAAAGGTGGACCCCACTTTCATCCATCTCCCTATAGCGACCTTATTGTGACATGGGTAGTGTGATATTTGGGTCAACTGGCTTGTTAACAAGTTCACTTGCCCTTTAACGAGTTTTTTCAAAATGGGAGGTGGGCGGCCAATTTTAGTGTCCGTCCACCTGCTATATAACGGTGGATGGGCCAATGGTGGGTAGGAAGGCAGTGGGCTAGCCATCTGTCATATTTTGCGTATCCCCACTTACCAAAAACCTGCCCAGCTGGGGGCTGTAAAATCCATTGTTTCAAATTCTGAACATTTTCACTATTCTGACCATTCTGCACATTACTCGTGTTTGATTATTGTGCTTTCATGACTGATTAGCGTTTGTAAAGA